>NW_027198848.1:20000-38754 GCF_038502225.1 Cherax quadricarinatus
CAGCTTGTCCAGCCTCCAGCTTGTCCTCCAGCTTGTCCTCCAGCTTGTCCTCCAGCTTGTCCTCCAGCTTGTCCTCCAGCTTGTCCTCCAGCTTGTCCTCCAGCTCCTCCAGCTTGTCCTCCAGCTTGTCCTCCAGCTTGTCCTCCAGCTTGTCCTCCAGCTTGTCCTCCAGCTTGTCCTCCAGCTTGTCCTCCAGCTTGTCCTCCAGCTTGTCCTCCAGCTCTCCAGCTTGTCCTCCAGCTTGTCCTCCAGCTTGTCCTCCAGCTCCTCCAGCTTGTCCTCTTGTCCTCCAGCTTGTCCTCCAGCTTGCTCCAGCCTCCAGCTTGTCCTCCAGCTTGTCCTCCAGCTTGTCCTCCAGCCTCCAGCTTGTCCTCCAGCTTGTCCTCCAGCTTGTCCTCCAGCTTGCCTCCAGCCTCCAGCTTGTCCTCCGGCTTGTCCTCCAGCTTGTCCTCCAGCTTCTCCTCCAGCTTCTCCTCCAGCTTCTCCTCCAGCTTGCCCTCCAGCTTCCAGCTTGTCCTCCAGCTTGTCCTCCAGCTTGTCCTCCAGCTCCTCCAGCTTGTCCTCCAGCTTCCTCCAGCTTGTCCTCCAGCTTGTCCTCCAGCTTGTCCTCCAGCTTGTCCTCCAGCTTGTCCTCCAGCTTGTCCTCCAGCTTGTCCTCCAGCTTGCCCTCCAGCTTGTCTCCTGCCCTCCAGCTTGTCCTCCAGCTTGTCCTCCAGCTTGTCCTCCAGCTTGTCCTCCAGCTTCCAGCTTGTCCTCCAGCTTGTCCTCCAGCTTGTCCTCCAGCTTGCTTCCTCCAGCTTCTCCTCCAGCTTGTCCTCCAGCTTCTCCTACAGCCTCTCCTCCAGCTTCTCCTCCAGCTTCTCCTCCAGCCTCTCATCCAGCTTCTCCTCCAGCTTCTCCAGCTTCTCCTCCAGCTTCTCCTCCAGCTTCTCCTCCAGCTTCTCCTCCAGCCTCTCCTCCAGCTTCTCCTCCAGCCTCTCCTCCAGCTTCTCCTCCAGCTTCTCCTCCAGCCTCTCCTCCAGCTTCTCCTCCAGCTTCTCCTCCAGCTTCTCCTCCAGCTTCTCCTCCAGCCTCTCCTCCAGCCTCTCCTCCAGCTTGTTCCAGCTTGTCCTCCAGCGGCGAACGATTTACGCTAGACGACGCTGAAACGATTCACCAATCAATCACGTCAAATTTCGCCAGCAACACCTGCAGGTGCCGAACGCCACCTGTGTACCTACGTTCACCTGTGTACCTACGTTCACCTGTGTACCTACGTTCACCTGTGTACCTACGTTCACCTGTGTACCTACGTTCACCTGTGTACCTACGTTCACCTGTGTACCTACGTTCACCTGTGTACCTACGTTCACCTGTGTACCTACGTCCACCTGTGCACCTACGTCCACCTGTGTACCTACGTTCTACGTTAACCTGTACGTTACCTACGTTCACCTGTGTACCTACGTTCACCTGTGTACCTACGTTCACCTGTGTACTACTACTGTGTTAACCTGTGTACCTACGTTCACCTGTGTACCTACGTTAACCTGTGTACCTACGTTCACCTGTGTACCTACGTTAACCTGTGTACCTACGTTCACCTCTGCACCTACGTTCACCTGTGTACCTACGTTCACCTGTGTACCTACGTTCACCTACGTTCACCTCTGTACCTACGTTCACCTGTACGTTACCTACTACGTTCACCTGTGTACCTACGCTCACCTGTGTACCTGTGTACTACTACTGTGTACCTACGTTCACCTGTGTACCTACATTCACCTGTGTACCTACGTTCACCTGTGTACCTACATTCACCTGTGTACCTACGTCCACCTGTGTACCTACGTCCACCTGTGTACCTACGTTCACCTGTGTACCTACGTTCACCTGTGTACCTACATTCACCTCTGTACCTGTTATCTATTATATGTAACCTGATTTAGTACGTAATGTCAGTTAGGTGAGGACTGTAAGTAGACTGTAAGAGTTACCCCAGGAATCCTACCAGAGTGCAAAATATTTAACAGGCTTCTGTTTTACAGTATCATGGCAGGACGGTAGAATTTCTCTATATAGTCACTATCTACAGACCTGCCTGCTCACACCTGCTGACACCTGCTGACACCTGCTCACACCTGCTCACACCTGCTCACACCTGCTCACACCTGCTCACACCTGCTCACACCTGCTCACATCTGCTCACACCTGCTCACACCTGCTCACACCTGCTCACACCTGCTCACACCTGCTCACACCTGTCCAACAAAGGTGCTAACACCCCACAGTCAGAACAGTCAATGGACTGGGCTTGATTGTGTTCAATTGATCAAAGAGAGTGAACTACTGGTCATTATTGAGTTGTGTTAGCCTCCTCGGATCAAAGGTAAATGACGTGTTTAATTACGAGGAATCATTATTAAGTGGTGGTGGTAGTTATGGTAGTTATTGTGGTAGTTATTGTGCTAGTTATTGTGGTAGTTATTGTGGTAGTTATTGTGGTAGTTGTTGTGGTAGTTATTGTGGTAGTTATTGTGGTAGTTATTGTGGTTGTTATTGTGGTAGTTATTGTGGTAGTTGTTGTGGTAGTTATTGTGGTAGTTATTGTGGTAGTTATTGTGGTAGTTGTTGTGGTAGTTATTGTGGTAGTTATTGTGCTAGTTATTGTGGTAGTTATTGTGGTAGTTATTGTGGTAGTTGTTGTGGTAGTTATTGTGGTAGTTATTGTGGTAGTTATTGTGGTTGTTATTGTGGTAGTTATTGTGGTAGCTGTTGTGGTAGTTATTGTGGTAGTTATTGTGGTAGTTATTGTGGTAGTTATTGTGGTAGTCATTGTGGTAGTTGTTGTGGTAGTTACTGTGGTAGTTATTGTGGTAGTTATTGCGGTAGTTATTGTGGTAGTTATTGTGGTAGTTATTGTGGTAGTTATTGTGGTAGTTATTGTGGTAGTTATTGTGGTAGTTATTGTGGTAGTTATTGTGGTAGTTATTGTGGTAGTTATTGTGGTAGTTATTGTGATAGTTATTGTGGTAGTTATTGTGGTAGTTATTGTAGTAGTTATTGTGGTATTTGTTGTGGTAGTTATTGTGGTAGTTATTGTAGTAGTTATTGTTGTAGTTATTGTAGTAGTTATTGTGGTAGTTGTTTTAGTAGTTATTGTGGTAGTTGCTGTGGTAGTTATTGTGGTAGTGTGAGGGAAAAGTTCAATTGATAGGAGTAGAGAGGGAGTATATAGTAACAATAGTTTCATTGCCAGCTACTTGTTAAGGTAGGGTAAGTCCAGCTCCCGCTAGTCCCGCCTTTTTTCCCCCACCCCGAAAGTGATAGTTTGATTGCCGGCTGCTTGTTAACGTCGGGTCAGTCTAGCTCCCACTATCCCTTCCCCTCCCTCTTCCCCCCCCCCCCCCCCCGAAAGGTGACGTGTGGGGCTCTGTCCAAACAAATCACTCGACTCACAGCTCCCAACACTACTGTAAGTACATGCCTGCCTTGTATTCTAGTGGATTTATCGGTTGAAAGCTTCACTTTGGACCAATAATAAACTTAGTCTTTTCAGCCTTGCTCTAAGTTGACTGTTGTAATAATCACCACGTCTTTTAGGTATTGTACTTATCATGGAGAGTGATTATTTAAGCAGTGGGTAACCTGTCTATCTTTTCAGCTTGGATGACAGAGAGGGTCACCTGTCAATCAACGAGAAAAACTGAAGGAGACGGACTAACGTCCTGGAGACGTCCCATATTGGATTTACTTGCCTGTGCACTTGTATGAAGAATCAGGACATAACCCCTCATCATTACAGCGGTCAAGAACCTGATCTCCTGTCATCGGGAAAGATTACTTACGGCCACTAGAACGAGCCAGTGGGTTGTCACCAACAACTGCGACCCCCCCACCCCCACCCACATCATCAGCAATGGCTTCTATTGCAACAATACGCAGTGTCAACAACACCAGACACCCAAGTTTTTAGCGTTGAATTCAGATATCATTTATATTTTTAATTTTTCATTTTCTTTCATGTAGGATCAGTATTTCATATTTAAGTGTTTTATATTTCATATTTCCTAAATAATAAAGTGTTTATATTTGTCAGTTTTTGTTCTTTTTCTATTAATTAATTTTCCTGAGGAGGAGCCAGCCTGAGTAATACTGACTGAAGTTGTTACTGGGCTGAGTAAGCCTTCACAGGTAGTTATTGTAGCAGTTATTGTGGTAGTTATTGTAGTAGTTATTGTGGTAGTTGTTGTGGTAGTTATTGTGGTAGTTGTTGTAGAAGTTATTGTGGTAGTTGTTGTGGTAGTTATTGTAGTAGTTGTTGTGGTAGTTGTTGTGGTAGTTATTGTAGCAGTTGTTGTGATAGTTATTGTAGCAGTTATTGTGGTAGTTGTTGTGGTAGTTATTGTAGTAGTTGTTGTGGTAGTTGTTGTAGTAGTTATTGTGGCAGTTGTTGTAGTAGTTGTTGTGGTAGTTATTGTAGTAGTTATTGTCGTAGTTGTTGTAGTAGTTATTGTAGTAGTTGTTGTGGTAGTTGTTGTAGTAGTTATTATGGTAGTTGTTGTAGTAGTTATTGTAGTAGTTGTTGTAGTAGTTATTGTGGTAGTTATTGTAGTAGTTATTGTGGTAGTTATTGTAGTAGTTATTGTGGTAGTTGTTGTAGTAGTTATTGTGGTAGTTGTTGTAGTAGTTATTGTAGTAGTTGTTGTAGTAGTTATTGTGGTAGTTATTGAAGTAGTTATTGTGGTAGTTATTGTAGCAGTTATTGTGGTAGTTGTTGTAGTAGTTATTGTGGTAGTTGCTGTAGTAGTTATTGTAGTAGTTGTTGTAGCTATTGTGGTAGTTAGTGTAGTAGTTATTGTGGTAGTTATTGTAGCAGTTATTGTGGTAGTTGTCGTAGTAGTTATTGTGGTAGTTGTTGTAGCAGTTATTGTGGTAGTTGTTGTAGTAGTTATTGTGGTAGTTGTTGTAGTAGTTATTGTGGTGGTTATTGTGGTAGTTGTTGTGGTAGTTGTGGTAGTTATTATTGAAGTCATTGTGGTAGTTATTGCAGTAGTTATTGTGGTCGTTGTGGTAGTTATTGTGGTAGTTATTGTAGTAGTTATTGTGGTAGTTATTGTAGTAGTTATTGTGGTAGTTATTGTGGTAGTTATTGTTGTAGTTATTGTGGTAGTTGTTGTGGTAGTTATTGTAGTAGTTATTGTGGTAGTTGTTGTGGTAGCTATTGTGGTAGTTATTGTTGTAGTTATTGTTGTAGTTATTGTAGTTATTGTGGTAGTTGTTTTAGTAGTTATTGTGGTAGTTATTGTAGTAGTTGTGGTAGTTATTGTAGCAGTTATTGTAGTAGTTGTTGTAGTAGTTATTGTGGTAGTTGTTGTGGTAGCTATTATGGTAGTTATTGTGGTAGTTATTGTAGTAGTTATTGTGGTAGTTGTTGTAGTAGTTATTGTGGTAGTTATTGTAGTAGTTATTGTGGTAGTTATTGTAGTAGTTAATGTGGTAGTTCTTTTAGTAGTTGTTGTGGTAGTTATTGTGGTAGTTATTGTAGTAGTTGTTGTGGTAGTTATTGTAGCAGTTATTGTGGTAGTTGTTGTAGTAGTTATTGTGGTAGTTGTAGTAGTTATTGCGGTAGTTATTGTGGTAGTTATTGTGGCAGTTGTTGTGGTAGTTGTTGTGGTAATTGTTGGGGCAATTATTGTGGTAGTTGTAGTAGTTATTGTGGTAGTTATTGTGGTAGTTATTGTTGTAGTTATTGTGGAAGTTGTTGTGGTAGTAGTTGTGGTAGTTATTATGGTAGTTATTGTGGTAGTTATTGTGGTAGTTGTTGTGGTAGTTATTGTGGTAGTTGTTGTGGTAGTTATTGTGGTAGTTATTGTGGTAGTTGTTGTGGTAGTTATTATTGTAGTTATTGTAGTAGTTATTGTTGTAGTTGTTGTGGTAGTTATTGTGGTAGTTATTTTAGTAGTTATTGTGGTAGTTATTGTAGTAGTTATTGTGGTAGTTGTTTTAGCAGTTATTGTGGCAGTTGTGGTAGTTATTGTGGTAGTTATTGTAGTAGTTGTTGTTGTAGTTATTGTAGCAGTTATTGTGGTAGTTATTGTAGTAGTTATTGTGGTAGTTGTTGTGGTAGTTATTGTGTTAGTTATTGTGGTAGTTGTTGTGGTAGTTATTATGGTAGTTATTGTGGTAGTTATTGTAGTAGCTATTGTGGTAGTTGTTGTGGTAGTTATTGTGGTAGCTATTGTTGTAGTTATTGTGGTAGTTATTGTAGTAGTTATTGTGGTAGTTGTTTTAGTAGTTATTGTGGTAGTTGTTGTGGTAGTTATTGTTGTAGTTGTTTTAGTAGTTATTGTGGTAGTTGTTGTAGTAGTTATTGTGGTAGTTATTGTAGCAGTTATTGTGGTAGTTGTTGTAGTAGTTGTTGTGGTAGTTGCTGTAGTAGTTATTGTGGTAGTTGTTGTAGTAGTTGTGGTAGTTATTGTAGTAGTTATTGTGGTAGTTGTTTTAGTAGTTATTGTGGTAGTTGTTTTAGTAGTTATTGTGGTAGTTATTGTAGTAGTTATTGTGGTAGTTGTTTTAGTAGTTATTGTGGTAGTTATTGTAGTAGTTATTTTGGTAGTTGTTTTAGTAGTTATTGTGGTAGTTGCTGTGGTAGTTATTGTGGTAGTTGTTTTAGTAGTTATTGTGGTAGTTATTGTAGTAGTTATTGTGGTAGTTGTTGTAGTAGTTATTGTGGTAGTTATTGTAGTAGTTATTGTGGTAGTTGTTGTAGTTATTGTGGTAGTTATTATAGTAGTTATTGTGGTAGTTGTTGTAGTAGTTATTGTGGTAGTTATTGTAGTAGTTATTGTAGTAGTTATTGTGGTAGTTAGTTATTGTGGTAGTTGTTGTAGTTATTGTGGTAGTTATTGTAGTAGTTATTGTGGTAGTTGTTTTAGTAGTTATTGTGGTAGTTATTGTAGTAGTTATTGTGGTAGTTGTTTTAGTAGTTATTGTGGTAGTTATTGTAGTAGTTATTGTGGTAGTTATTGTAGTAGTTATTGTGGTAGTTATTGTGGTAGTTGTTTTAGTAGTTATTGTGGTAGTTATTGTAGTAGTTATTGTGGTAGTTATTGTAGTAGTTATTGTGGTAGTTATTGTAGTAGTTATTGTGGTAGTTATTGTAGTAGTTATTGTAGTAGTTATTGTAGTAGTTATTGTGGTAGTTATTGTAGTAGTTATTGTGGTAGTTATTGTAGTAGTTATTGTGGTAGTTATTGTAGTAGTTATTGTGGTAGTTATTGTAGTAGTTATTGTAGTAGTTATTGTGGTAGTTATTGTAGTAGTTATTGTGGTAGTTGTTTTAGTAGTTATTGTGGTAGTTATTGTAGTAGTTATTGTGGTAGTTATTGTAGTAGTTATTGTAGGATGATTGTAGTAGTTATTGTAGGATGATTGTAGTAGTTATTGTAGGATGATTGTAGTAGTTATTGTGGTAGTTATTGTAGTAGTTATTGTGGTAGTTGTAGTAGTTATTGTGGTAGTTATTGTGGTAGTTATTGTAGTAGTTATTGTAGTAGTTATTGTAGTAGTTTTTGTAGTAGTTATTGTGGTAGTTATTGTAGTAGTTATTGTAGTAGTTATTGTGGTAGTTATTGTAGTAGTTATTGTGGTAGTTGTTTTAGTAGTTATTGTGGTAGTTTTTGTAGTAGTTATTGTGGTAGTTATTGTAGTAGTTATTGTAGTAGTTATTGTAGTAGTTATTGTAGGATGATTGTGGTAGTTATTGTAGTAGTTATTGTGGTAGTTATTGTAGTAGTTATTGTGGTAGTTATTGTAGTAGTTATTGTGGTAGTTATTGTGGTAGTTATTGTAGTAGTTATTGTGGTAGTTGTTTTAGTAGTTATTGTGGTAGTTATTGTAGTAGTTATTGTGGTAGTTATTGTAGTAGTTATTGTTCTAGTTATTGTAGTAGTTATTGTGGTAGTTATTGTAGTAGTTATTGTGGTAGTTATTGTAGTAGTTATTGTGGTGGTAGTGGTAAAAAAATTGTAATTAGTATTTGTATTAATACTTAATAATAATAATAATAATAATAATAATAATAATAATAATAATAATAATAAGAATAATTATTATTATTGTTATTATTATTATTATTATTATTATTATTATTATTATTATTATTATTATTATTATTATTTTGTTGTTGTTGTTGTCACAAACACGTGTTAGAATATATGTTATAAGTGGTAAACAATACATCACCAGTGTTACAGCAGACACAACACTCTGGTGTTGCAACACTGGTGTTGCAACACTCTGGTGTTGCAGCACTCTGGTGTTGCAGCACTCTGGTGTTGCAACACTCTGGTGTTGCAACACTCTGGTGTTGCAACACTCTGGTGTTGCAGCACTCTGGTGTTGCAGCACTCTGGTGTTGCAGCACTCTGGTGTTGCAACACTGGTGTTGCAACACTCTGGTGTTGCAGCACTCTGGTGTTGCAGCACTCTGGTGTTGCAGCACTCTGGTGTTGCAGCACTCTGGTGTTGCAGCACTCTGGTGTTGCAGCACTCTGGTGTTGCAGCACTCTGGTGTTGCAACACTGGTGTTGCAACACTCTGGTGTTGCAGCACTCTGGTGTTGCAGCACTCTGGTGTTGCAACACTCTGGTGTTGCAGCACTCTGGTGTTGCAACACTGGTGTTGCAACACTGGTGTTGCAACACTCTGGTGTTGCAGCACTCTGGTGTTGCAGCACTCTGGTGTTGCAACACTCTGGTGTTGCAGCACTCTGGTGTTGCAACACTGGTGTTGCAACACTGGTGTTGCAACACTCTGGTGTTGCAGCACTCTGGTGTTGCAGCACTCTGGTGTTGCAACACTGGTGTTGCAACACTGGTGTTGCAACACTCTGGTGTTGCAGCACTCTGGTGTTGCAGCACTCTGGTGTTGCAACACTCTGGTGTTGCAGCACTCTGGTGTTGCAACACTCTGGTGTTGCAACACTCTGGTGTTGCAGCACTCTTGTGTTGCAACACTCTGGTGTTGCAGCACTCTGGTGTTGCAACACTCTGGTGTTGCAGCACTCTTGTGTTGCAACACTCTGGTGTTGCAGCACTCTGGTGTTGCAACACTGGTTGTTGCTATTGTTGCTGCTGTTGTTGCTGCTGCTGTTTCTGCTGTAGTTGCAGTTGCTGCTGTTGTTGCTGCTGCTGTTGCTGGTGTTGTTGCTGCTGCTGTTGCTGGTGTTGTTGCAGTTGCTGTTGCTGCTGCTGTTGTTGTTGTTGCTGTTGTTGCTGCAGCTCTTGTTGTTGTTGCTGTTGCTGCTGCTGCTGTTGTTGTTGTTGCTGCTGCAGCTCTTGTTGTTGTTGCTGTTGCTGCTGCTGCTGTTTTTGTTGTTGTTGCTGTTGCTGTTGCTGCTGCTGCTGTTGTTGTTGTTGTTGCTGTTGCTGCTGTTGTTGTTGTTGCTGTTGCTGTTGCTGTTGCTGCTGCTGTTGCTTTTGCTGCTGCAGGCTGCAGCTGTTGCACACATGGTGCAGGTATTTCGTTGACAAAATACACTGAGCCATGACAGACCTCGATGCCACACCAGTTAAACATCAGCAGTGTTCAGTGCATTCATCCCGTGACTGGTGACACTGACTGGTGACTGTGACTGGTGACTGTGACTGGTGACCGTGACTGGTGACTGTGACTGGTGACCGTGACTGATGACTGTGACTGGTGACAGTGGTGACTGTGACTGGTGACTGTGACTGGTGACTGTGTCTGGTGACATGACTGGTGACTGACTGGTGACTGTGGTGACAGTGACTAGTAACTGAGAGCACTGACTGTTAGTTGGTCATCACTCGGCGATTCTCCTGTTGAACTGAGAGAACAACTGTCGACAAGATTCTTAAATCGTCAGGAGTGCGTCTCTCAGTGTATACATGACTGGAGTGCGTCTCTCAGTGTATACATGACTGGAGTGCGTCTCTCAGTGTATACATGACTGGAGTGCGTCTCTCAGTGTATACATGACTGGAGTGCGTCTCTCAGTGTATACATGACTGGAGTGCGTCTCTCAGTGTATACATGACTGGAGTGCGTCTCTCAGTGTATACATGACTGGAGTGCGTCTCTCAGTGTATACATGACTGGAGTGCATCTCTCAGTGTATACATGACTGGAGTGCGTCTCTCAGTGTATACATGACTGGAGTGCGTCTCTCAGTGTATACATGACTGGAGTGCGTCTCTCAGTGTATACATGACTAGAGTGAGTCTCTCAGTGTATACATGACTGGAGTGCGTCTCTCAGTGTATACATGACTGGAGTGCGTCTCTCAGTGTATACATGACTGGAGTGCGTCTCTCAGTGTATATATGACTAGAGTGCGTCTCTCAGTGTATACATGACTTGAGTGCGTCTCTCAGTGTATACATGACTGGAGTGCGTCTCTCAGTGTATACATGACTAGAGTGCGTCTCTCAGTGTATACATGACTGGAGTGCGTCTCTCAGTGTATACATGACTGGAGTGCGTCTCTCAATGTATATATGACTAGAGTGCGTCTCTCAGTGTATACATGACTGGAGTGCGTCTCTCAATGTATATATGACTAGAGTGCGTCTCTCAGTGTATACATGACTGGAGTGCGTCTCTCAGTGTATACATGACTGGAGTGCGTCTCTCAGTGTATACATGACTAGAGTGCGTCTCTCAGTGTATACATGACTGGAGTGCGTCTCTCAGTGTATACATGACTGGAGTGCGTCTCTCAGTGTATACATGACTAGAGTGCGTCTCTCAGTGTATACATGACTGGAGTGCGTCTCTCAGTGTATACATGACTGGAGTGCGTCTCTCAGTGTATACATGACTGGAGTGCGTCTCTCAGTGTATACATGACTGGAGTGCGTCTCTCAGTGTATACATGACTGGAGTGCGTCTCTCAGTGTATACATGACTGGAGTGCGTCTCTCAGTGTATATATGACTAGAGTACGTCTCTCAGTGTATACATGACTGGAGTGCGTCTCTCAGTGTATACATGACTGGAGTGCGTCTCTCAGTGTATACATGACTAGAGTGCGTCTCTCAGTGTATACATGACTGGAGTGCGTCTCTCAGTGTATACATGACTGGAGTGCGTCTCTCAGTGTATACATGACTGGAGTGCGTCTCTCAGTGTATACATGACTGGAGTGCGTCTCTCAGTGTATACATGACTGGAGTGCGTCTCTCAGTGTATACATGACTAGAGTGCGTCTCTCAGTGTATACATGACTGGAGTGCGTCTCTCAGTGTATACATGACTGGAGTGCGTCTCTCAGTGTATACATGACTAGAGTGCGTCTCTCAGTGTATACATGACTGGAGTGCGTCTCTCAGTGTATACATGACTGGAGTGCGTCTCTCAGTGTATACATGACTGGAGTGCGTCTCTCAGTGTATACATGGAGTGCGTCTCTCAGTGTATACATGACTGGAGTGCGTCTCTCAGTGTATACATGACTGGATGACTGGAGTGCGTCTCTCAGTGTATACATGACTGGAGTGCGTCTCTCAGTGTATACATGACTGGAGTGCGTCTCTCAGTGTATACATGACTGGAGTGCGTCTCTCAGTGTATACATGACTGGAGTGCGTCTCTCAGTGTATACATGACTGGAGTGCGTCTCTCAGTGTATACATGACTGGAGTGCGTCTCTCAGTGTATACATGACTGGAGTGCGTCTCTCAGTGTATACATGACTGGAGTGCGTCTCTCAGTGTGGATGGAGTGCGTCTCTCATGTTTACATGACGAGTGCGTCTCTCAGTGTATACATGACTGGAGTGCGTCTCTCAGTGTATACATGACGAGTGCGTCTCTCAGTGTATACATGACTGGAGTGCGTCTCTCAGTGTATACATGACTGGAGTGCGTCTCTCAGTGTATACATGACTGGAGTGCGTCTCTCAGTGTATACATGACTGGAGTGCGTCTCTCAGTGTATACATGACGAGTGCGTCTCTCAGTGTATACATGACTGGAGTGCGTCTCTCAGTGTATACATGACTGGAGTGCGTCTCTCAGTGTATACATGACGAGTGCGTCTCTCAGTGTATACATGACTGGAGTGCGTCTCTCAGTGTATACATGACTGGAGTCCGTCTCTCAGTGTATACATGACTGGAGTGCGTCTCTCAGTGTATACATGACTGGAGTGCGTCTCTCAGTGTATACATGACTGGAGTGTGTCTCTCAGTGTATACATGACTGGAGTGCGTCTCTCAGTGTATACATGACTGGAGTGCGTCTCTCAGTGTATACATGACTGGAGTGCGTCTTTCAGTGTATACATGACTGGAGTGCGTCTCTCAGTGTATACATGACTGGAGTCCGTCTCTCAGTGTATACATGACTGGAGTGCGTCTCTCAGTGTATACATGACTGGAGTGCGTCTCTCAGTGTATACATGACTGGAGTGCGTCTTTCAGTGTATACATGACTGGAGTGCGTCTCTCAGTGTATACATGACTGGAGTGCGTCTCTCAGTGTATACATGACTGGAGTGCGTCTCTCAGTGTATACATGACTGGAGTGCGTCTCTCAGTGTATACATGACTGGAGTGCGTCTCTCAGTGTATACATGACTGGAGTGCGTCTCTCAGTGTATACATGACTGGAGTGCGTCTCTCAGTGTATACATGACTGGAATGCGTCTCTCAGTGTATACATGACTGGAGTGCGTCTCTCAGTGTATACATGACTGGAGTGCGTCTCTCAGTGTATACATGACTGGAGTGCGTCTCTCAGTGTATACATGACTGGAGTGCGTCTCTCAGTGTATACATGACTGGAGTGCGTCTCTCAGTGTATACATGACTGGAGTGCGTCTCTCAATGTTTACATGACGAGTGCGTCTCTCAGTGTATACATGACTGGAGTGCGTCTCTCAGTGTATACATGACTGGAGTGCGTCTCTCAGTGTATACATGACTGGAGTGCGTCTCTCAGTGTATACATGACTAGAGTTCGTCTCTCAGTGTATACATGACTGGAGTGCGTCTCTCAGTGTATACATGACTGGAGTGCGTCTCTCAGTGTATACATGACTAGAGTGAGTCTCTCAGTGTATACATGACTGGAGTGCGTCTCTCAGTGTATACATGACTAGAGTGCGTCTCTCAGTGTATACATGACTGGAGTGCGTCTCTCAGTGTATACATGACTGGAGTGCGTCTCTCAGTGTATACATGACGAGTGCGTCTCTCAGTGTATACATGACTGGAGTGCGTCTCTCAGTGTATACATGACGAGTGCGTCTCTCAGTGTATACATGACTGGAGTGCGTCTCTCAGTGTATACATGACTGGAGTGCGTCTCTCAGTGTATACATGACGAGTGCGTCTCTCAGTGTATACATGACTGGAGTGCGTCTCTCAGTGTATACATGACTGGAGTCCGTCTCTCAGTGTATACATGACTGGAGTGCGTCTCTCAGTGTATACATGACTGGAGTGTGTCTCTCAGTGTATACATGACTGGAGTGCGTCTCTCAGTGTATACATGACTGGAGTGCGTCTCTCAGTGTATACATGACTGGAGTGCGTCTTTCAGTGTATACATGACTGGAGTGCGTCTCTCAGTGTATACATGACTGGAGTCCGTCTCTCAGTGTATACATGACTGGAGTGCGTCTCTCAGTGTATACATGACTGGAGTGCGTCTCTCAGTGTATACATGACTAGAGTGCGTCTCTCAGTGTATACATGACTGGAGTGCGTCTCTCAGTGTATACATGACTGGAGTGCGTCTCTCAGTGTATACATGACTGGAGTGCGTCTCTCAGTGTATACATGACTGGAGTGCGTCTCTCAGTGTATACATGACTGGAGTGCGTCTCTCAGTGTATACATGACTGGAGTGCGTCTCTCAGTGTATACATGACTGGAGTGCGTCTCTCAGTGTATACATGACTGGAGTGCGTCTTTCAGTGTATACATGACTGGAGTGCGTCTCTCAGTGTATACATGACTGGAGTGCGTCTCTCAGTGTATACATGACTGGAGTGCGTCTCTCAGTGTATACATGACTGGAGTGCGTCTCTCAGTGTATACATGACTGGAGTGCGTCTCTCAGTGTATACATGACTGGAGTGCGTCTCTCAGTGTATACATGACTGGAGTGCGTCTCTCAGTGTATACATGACTGGAATGCGTCTCTCAGTGTATACATGACTGGAGTGCGTCTCTCAGTGTATACATGACTGGAGTGCGTCTCTCAGTGTATACATGACTGTGTAGACAGCCTGTACTGGCAGAGCACACAGCCTAGCCGTCTGCTCTGACTAGTTCATATTTCGCGGCATCCAGTGCTGCCCTCTGTAGGCCTACCTAGGTCGGTGGGACACACAGTCCACCCTCTCTCACTCCCGCCTGGACCGACTTGCCGTACACAAGTTCTCCCCCCTCCACGGACTGGCTTGCGGTCACTTCCTCACACTGCCCGTTGTGTACTCACTCCTACCCGATTAAAGCCAATCTAGTCCACGGCCGTATCATTGCTACCTACGCTACCAAGGAGTACTGTGCCGTGTTGCACAGCTGGTGGACCCCGGCAGAACCGTATACCAACTGGTGATACCAGAGTCCATGATACCAGCTACTCTTAGGTTGATCCACAATGTCCCAGGTGTAGCGCACCCCGGGAAGGACCGCAGTATCAAACAGGCACGAATGAAATATTTCTGGCCTAAGATGGCATCGGACATTGCCAAGCATGTACACCAGTGTGTTGTCTGCCTACAGCACAAGGGTACCATTACAGGTCCTAACCCCATTCTAAAGTATCCCATTACAAAGGAGCCCTGGGAGAGAACTTCTGTCGACCTGTTGACGAACTTCTCGACCTCGGAGAAGGGAAATAAGCACCTGCTTGTAATGGTAGATAACTTGACGCGGTACAGTGAATTAGTACCCATTCCTGATAAAACCGCTGAAACGGTCGCTAGTGCTTTCCGTGAGCATGTTGTTCTTCGTCATACTTGCCCACGTGTCCTTCTGTCAGACAATGGGTCTGAGTTTATAAATGGCATAATGCAGGATCTTTGCTCCAGATTCAACATTCATCAAGCGCCGGTAGCTCCACGCCACCCTGCGAGTAATGGTCTTGCTGAACGTACAAATCGCAAAGTCCTGGAGGTGCTCAGAGTAACCGTTAACCCAAGTTGTACTACATGGGATGAGGCTATCCCAGATGTTCAGTGTACATTAAATTCCTCCCTCAACAGCTCGATCGGTGAGACACCTCATTTTGCTTTGTATGGCTATGACAAGCGCTTACCATATGAAATTCTGTTTACTCCACCTAGACCTACTTACGATACTGATAACCCCAGTGTAGTAAAGATGAGGACAACGCAGCTTGTCTTCCAGCGGGTACGAGAGAACCTTATGAAAGCTACTGATAGGTTCACGTCAGAGCGCAATGCCCGCGCCAAGGAAAGCAAAGTGGAACCAGGTTGCAAAGTTATGTTGCTCAACCCAGTGCAGACCCCAGGTATGCACAAACTTGTCCCAAAGTTTGTGGGTCCTTACCGTGTCCTACGACAGCTCCGTGGCAATAAGTTCGAGGTGAGGGAGATTGCTACGGGAGCTATCAAGGAAGCCCACCTTGATCACATGAAGTATGTGGACCATATGCAGGCCGAAGTAGAGCTGGAGGCGCGTGCGTTGCAACGCCACGATCAGACTAATGTTAGGGACAAACCGTCTACCCCTTCTCCCACTACTGCTGGTACGGAAGACGGCCCAGTAAGGCTCCATACTTATGGCCTGCGACCCAGGACAACAGTACATTTCTGTGACATTGACGTACCTACTGACTTGTCCGACTCCTACGCTAGTTATGCTAATTGTTTGCTTGCAGAAATGGGTATAAATGCACACACATTGTATAGCTAGGCGATAATAGAGTCAGGATGGACAACATCATGTAATTATGTAAATACTTTTAGAAGGGTACCCAGAGTGTAATGAATTCCATGGATATAGTATTATTGTACGTATGTGCATCAGTGTTTTATAACTAAAGTAAAAAAAAAGCCTGTATTACGGTCAGGGCAGTGCTGCCCTCTGAGTTACATGTCACACCTTAGGAAATGCTACTGTCAGTCATTGTTTGCAGATGTGAGGGTGCAACAACGTTAGTAGACGAGGGGTCAACTGATGTTCAGCCCTGCGGACAACCTGTATATAGAAGATTTTAGTTCCAGTGCTGACGTCTCCTGGCTCTCTACTCGATGAAACAGCGCGGCAAACCAGTTTTCTCTTCCCCTGGATGGGAGAGTTTTTTTTTTGCCTGTTGCATTTTTTTGTCCATTTTTTATTTACTAGTGAGCGAAAGCCAGTCCCTCTCTGGGGTAGCTAGTGTAATTCCTTTATACCTATGGGCCCACCAGTATTGTCGCGTCGGGACGACGCGAGGTGCGTGGCCGAGCAAATGTAGACAGCCTGTACTGGCAGAGCACACAGCCTAGCCGTCTGCTCTGACTAGTTCATATTTCGCGGCATCCAGTGCTGCCCTCTGTAGGCCTACCTAGGTCGGTGGGACACACAGTCCACCCTCTCTCACTCCCGCCTGGACCGACTTGCCGTACACAAGTTCTCCCCCCTCCACGGACTGGCTTGCGGTCACTTCCTCACACTGCCCGTTGTGTACTCACTCCTACCCGATTAAAGCCAATCTAGTCCACGGCCGTATCATTGCTACCTACGCTACCTTCATCGGCACTAAACCGCTGTTCAACAGTAAGAACAGCAATAACAACTGGAGTGCGTCTCTCAGTGTATACATGACTGGAGTGCGTCTCTCAGTGTATACATGACTGGAGTGCGTCTCTCAGTGTATACATGACGAGTGCGTCTCTCAGTGTATACATGACTGGAGTGCGTCTCTCAGTGTATACATGACTGGAGTGCGTCTCTCAGTGTATACATGACTGGAGTGCGTCTCTCAGTGTATACATGACTAGAGTGCGTCTCTCAGTGTATACATGACTGGAGTGCGTCTCTCAGTGTATACATGACTGGAGTGCGTCTCTCAGTGTATACATGACTAGAGTGAGTCTCTCAGTGTATACATGACTGGAGTGCGTCTCTCAGTGTATACATGACTAGAGTGCGTCTCTCAGTGTATACATGACTGGAGTGCGTCTCTCAGTGTATACATGACTGGAGTGCGTCTCTCAGTGTATACATGACTGGAGTGCGTCTCTCAGTGTATACATGACTGGAGTGCGTCTCTCAGTGTATACATGACTGGAGTGCGTCTCTCAGTGTATACATGACTGGAGTGCGTCTCTCAGTGTATACATGACTGGAGTGCGTCTCTCAGTGTATACATGACTGGAGTGCGTCTCTCAGTGTATACATGACTAGAGTGAGTCTCTCAGTGTATACATGACTGGAGTGCGTCTCTCAGTGTATACATGACTAGAGTGCGTCTCTCAGTGTATACATGACTGGAGTGCGTCTCTCAGTGTATACATGACTGGAGTGCGTCTCTCAGTGTATACAAGACTGGAGTGCGTCTCTCAGTGTATACATGACTGGAGTGCGTCTCTCAGTGTATACATGACTGGAGTGCGTCTCTCAGTGTATACATGACTGGAGTGCGTCTCTCAGTGTATACATGACTGGAGTGCGTCTCTCAGTGTATACATGACTGGAGTGCGTCTCTCAGTGTATACATGACTGGAGTGCGTCTCTCAGTGTATACATGACTGGAGTGCGTCTCTCAGTGTATACATGACTGGAGTGCGTCTCTCAGTGTATACATGACTGGAGTGCGTCTCTCAGTGTATACATGACTGGAGTGCGTCTCTCAGTGTATACATGTATTACAACCCAGGAATCCAAAGACCTGTTATCCTGGGTGTAAAGGGAGCAAAATAAACACAGCAGAAAAACTTTTGACTTATATTATCCTTCACCAAGTAAGAACGGAAGTATGTACACTATATACAGTGATAGGTATTAGTGCACTCCACGGTAAGCAAGGCAGAACAGAAGCCCATAGAGAGAGCAGACCGTGCTTCAACCAGCTCTAGAATGGGAATGACAAGGGCAGACAGGTGTGTGGTACCCACAACACCTCTGCTATTGTCAAAGCCATCTTCTTATTGGCTGGAACCTGGGTACTGATTGAACGATGGGGCCCCATCATCAACCCTTAGTACCTGATTCGCTGGTTGGGGAAGATAGCCTTTCAATGAGGGTGTGTACATGCTCCGAATAAAAGTTACATACTCTTTACATGCCACAACATGACTGGTTTGCGTCTCTCAGTGTATACCTGACCAGGGTTCAGCTTAGTTCCTATTTTAATGATGAAAATATTCTTGACTGGTAGTGAACTGGTTACATGCATCCTCAACGGCCTTCATGTAGTCGACAGGCTTCAAACCTACATTCATCTACCAACCAACATTTGTCTACTCCCACAGAGAGGACTGTTTACCCTGGGATAGTCAGAGTTGATAGACGCTAGTTACAGACCATGATAGTAGATCACCACTGCTAGTCACCAGTCTCGGACTCTCCACCAGTCTAGCACTCACCAACAGTCTAGTACTCACCAACAGTCTAGGACTCACCTTATCTGGCCAAACACACGGTGTGTCCTCTTATAACCCTGGTTGAGGTGTCACACACCTCAACCAATTTTAATGGTAATTGTGAATAACTCAGTTATGAACAGTCGAGATATTTACTGAAGGATTATTATTATTATTATTATTATTATTATTATTATTATCATTA
>NW_027198849.1:0-10000 GCF_038502225.1 Cherax quadricarinatus
AAATGAATGGTTGTCTAGGGCAATTGGTGTAAATTGCTGGCTAGACAGATACTGCAAGGAACTTGCAATCCCATTCATTGACAACTGGAACAGCTTTTATGGCAAACATGATATGTATGCAAGGGATGGGGTACATCTCTCTGGGGCTGGGGTGGTAGCACTTGCAGACTCGATTGAGAAGGCCATTGGTGAAATGCCTATGATTTTAAACTGATGGAAGATAGAGGTATGGGTGAGTGTGGGAAACAAGCAGGTTGCAACACTAGGGTTGGAAACAGTAAATGTATAAAAGGCATTCAGCATGAAGTTATAAATAAAAACAATAGATCAGGTCAGCAAACAAAGGGGGACAGCAGAGGGCAGCAAGGGACTAGCTCCCTTAAGGTTTGCTATACTAATAGCAGGAGTGTAAGAAATAAGATAGACGAGCTAAGATTAATTGCAAGTGCAGGAAACATAGATATTATTGCTATAACAGAGACCTGGCTCAATCTGAAAGATAGAGAGATGCCCTCTGAATGTCACATACAAGGCTATAAATTATTCCACACTGACAGGGTCAACAGGAAAGGTGGTGGAGTAGCGATGTATGTCAGAGACAATTTAAATTGTTGTGTTAGACAAGATATTAAATTAGAAGCGTCAGCCACTGAATCTGTTTGGTTACAGCTTCTCGAGGGCCGAGAAAAACTAATTTTGGGTGTGATTTACAGGGCCCCAAATCTTGATAGGGAGTGCAGTAAACTTCTGTGGGACGAAATTCGTAAGGCATCTACATACGAAAATGTTGTGCTAATGGGAGATTTCAACTATAGACAGATTGACTGGAGCAATTTGACAGGAAATTTAGAGTCAGGTGACTTTCTTGATACGATCCAGGATTGTTTTTTAAAACAGTTTGTGACAGAGCCAACTAGGGGAAACAACCTCCTTGACTTGGTTCTTGCCAGTAGGGAAACACTAATTAATAATCTTGAGGTTAATGATGAGCTTGGGGAAAGTGATCACAAATCACTCAGTTTTAATATATCATGGAATTCCCCTAATAAAGGCAATCAAGTCTCTGTCCCTGACTTCCGCTTGGCTGATTTCATAGGACTGAAAAATTACTTAGGTGGGTTGAACTGGAATGACCTGACTAAGGGTCAGGTAGGTGGTGATGGTTGCCGATATGATGCTTTCCAGGGCATAGTTCTAGCTGCTCAGTCAAATTATGTTCCAAATAGGGAAATCAGAACAAACAAAAATGATCCTAAATGGATGAACAATAGATTAAAATATCTGATTGGTCAAAAGAGAGGCATATATAGGCAAATCAAAAGAGGAGAGGGGCAATTAAGAAATCGATATATTCAGTTAAAGAGAGAAATAAAAAAGGGAATTAGAAAAGCAAAAAGAGATTATGAGGTTAAAGTTGCAAGAGAATCGAAGACTAACCCAAAAGGATTCTTTCAGGTATACAGAAGTAAGATCAGGGACAAGACAGGCCCACTCAAAAGTTACTCGGGTCAGCTCACTGACAGTGATAAGGAAATGTGTAGAATTTTTAACACATACTTCATCTCAGTTTTTACACAGGAGAATACAAGCGATATTCCAGAAATGATAAATTATGTAGAACAAACTGTGCACGATTAGGGTCACAAGTGACATGGTCCTTAGGCAAATAGATAAATTAAAACCTAACAAATCCCCAGGCCCTGATGAACTGTATGCAAGGGTTCTAAAGGAATGTAAAGAGGAGCTTAGCACACCTTTGGCTAATCTTTTCAACATATCACTACAAACTGGCATAGTGCCAGATAAGTGGAAAATGGCAAATGTGATACCTATTTTCAAAGCAGGTGACAGGTCCTTAGCTTCGAACTATAGACCAATAAGCCTAACCTTAATAGTGAGAAAATTTATGGAATCAATAATTGCCGAGGCAGTTCGTAGCCACCTTGAAAAGCATAAATTAATCAACGAATCTCAGCATGCTTTTACAAAGGGGCGTTCCTGCCTTACGAATTTATTAACTTTTTTCACTAAGGTATTTGAGGAGGTAGATCATGGTAATGAATATGATATTGTGTATATGGACTTCAGTAAGGCTTTTGACAGGGTCCCACATCAGAGACTATTGAGGAAAATTAAAGCACATGGAATAGGAGGAGAAATTTTTTCCTGGATAGAGGCATGGTTGACAAATAGGCAGCAGAGAGTTTGCATAAATGGGGAGAAATCAGAGTGGGGAAGCGTCACGAGCGGTGTTCCACAGGGGTCAGTGTTGGGCCCCCTGCTGTTCACAATCTACATAAACGACATAGATGAGGGCATAAAGAGCGACATCGGCAAGTTTGCCGATGACACCAAAATAGGCCGTCGAATTCATTCTGACGAGGACATTCGAGCACTCCAGGAAGATTTGAATAGACTGATGCAGTGGTCGGAGAAGTGGCAGATGCAGTTTAATATAGACAAATGCAAAGTTCTAAATGTTGGACAGGACAATAACCATGCCACATATAAACTAAATAATGTAGATCTTAATATTACGGATTGCGAAAAAGATTTAGGAGTTCTGGTTAGCAGTAATCTGAAACCAAGACAACAGTGCATAAGTGTTCGCAATAAAGCTAATAGAATCCTTGGCTTCATATCAAGAAGCATAAATAATAGGAGTCCTCAGGTTGTTCTTCAACTCTATACATCCTTGGTTAGGCCTCATTTAGATTATGCTGCACAGTTTTGGTCACCGTATTACAGAATGGATATAAATTCTCTGGAAAATGTACAAAGGAGGATGACAAAGTTGATCCCATGTATCAGAAACCTTCCCTATGAGGATAGACTAAGGGCCCTGAATCTGCACTCTCTAGAAAGACGTAGAATTAGGGGGGATATGATTGAGGTGTATAAATGGAAGACAGGAATAAATAAAGGGGATGTAAATAGTGTGCTGAAAATATCTAGCCTAGACAGGACTCGCAGCAATGGTTTTAAGTTGGAAAAATTCAGATTCAGGAAGGATATAGGAAAGTACTGGTTTGGTAATAGAGTTGTGGATGAGTGGAACAAACTCCCGAGTACAGTTATAGAGGCCAGAACGTTGTGTAGCTTTAAAAATAGGTTGGATAAATACATGAGTGGATGTGGGTGGGTGTGAGTTGGACCTGATAGCTTGTGCTACCAGGTCGGTTGCCGTGTTCCTCCCTTAAGTCAATGTGACCTGACCTGACTAGGTTGGGTGCATTGGCTTAAGCCGGTAGGAGACTTGGACCTGCCTCGCATGGGCCAGTAGGCCTTCTGCAGTGTTCCTTCGTTCTTATGTTCTTATGTTCTTATGATGTACTCACCTAGTTGAGGTTGCGGGGGTCGAGTCCGAGCTCCTGGCCCCGCCTCTTCACTGATGGCAACTAGGTCACTCTCCCTAAACCGTGAGCTTTTTCATACCTCTGCTTAAAGCTATGTATGGATCCTGCCTCCACTACATCGCTTCCCAAACTATTCCATTTACTGACTATTCTGTGGCTCAAGAAATACTTCCTAACATCCCTGTGATTCATCTGTGTCTGTGTGTGTGTGTGTGTGTTTGTGTGTATGTATGTGTGAGTGTGTGTACTCATCTATTTGTACTCACCTATTTGTGGTTGCAGGGGTCGAGTCACAGCTCCTGGCCCCGCCTCTTCGCTGATTGCTACTAGGTCCTCTCTCTCCCTGCCCCATGAGCTCTATCATACCTCGCCTTAAAACTATGTATGGTTCCTGCCTCCACTACGTCACTTTCTAGGCTATTCCACGGCCTGACTACTCTATGACTGAAGAAATACTTCCTAACATCCCTTTGATTCATCTGAGTCTTCAACTTCCAATTGTGACCTCTTGTGTCTGTGTCCCATCTCTGGAACATCCCGTCTTTGTCCACCTTGTCTATTCCGCGCAGTATTTTATATGTCGTTATCATGTCTCCCCTGACCCTCCTGTCCTCCAGTGTCGTCAGGCCGATTTCCCTCAACCTTTCTTCGTAGGACAATCCCCGTAGCTCTGGGACTAGTCTTGTTGCAAACCTTTGCACTTTCTCTAATTTCTTGACGTGCTTGACTAGGTGTGGATTCCAAACTGGTGCTGCATACTCCAGTATGGGCCTGACGTAAATGGTATACAGAGTCTTAAACGAATCCTTACTGAGGTATCGGAACGCTATCCGTAGGTTTGCCAGGCGCCCGTATGCTGCAGCAGTTATCTGATTGATGTGCGCCTCAGGAGATATGCTCGGTGTTATACTCACCCCCAGATCTTTTTCCTTGAGTGAGGTTTGCAGTCTTTGGCCATCTAAACTATATTGTGTCTGCGGTCTTCTTTGCCCTTCCCCAATCTTCATGACTTTGCATTTGGCAGGGTTAAATTCAAGGAGCCAGTTGCTGGACCAGGCTTGTAGCCTGTCCAGGTCTCTTTGTAGTCCTGCCTGATCCTCATCCGATTTGATTCTTCTCATTAACTTCGCATCATCTGCAAACAAGGACACTTCTGAGTCTATCCCTTCCGTTATGTCGTTCACATATACCAAGAACAGCACAGGTCCTAGGACTGACCCCTGTGGAACCCCGCTTGTCACAGGCGCCCACTCTGACACCTCGTCGCGTACCATGACTCGTTGTTGCCTCCCTGTCAGGTATTCTCTGATCCATTGCAGTGCCTTTCCTGTTATGTGTGCCTGATCCTCTAGCTTTTGCAGTAACCTCTTGTGAGGAACTGTGTCGAAGGCCTTCTTGCAGTCCAAAAATATGCAGTCGATCCACCCCTCTCTCTCTTGTCTTACTTCTGTCACCTTGTCATAAAACTCTAGTAGGTTTGTGACACAGGATTTTCCTTCCCTGAAACCGTGCTGGTTGTCAATTATACACTTGTTTCTTTCCAGGTGCCCCACCACTCTCCTCCTGATGATCTTCTCCATGACCTTGCATACTATACACGTTAGTGATACAGGTCTGTAGTTTAGTGCCTCATGTCTGTCTCCCTTTTTAAAAATTGGGACTACATTTGCCATTTTCCATACCTCAGGGAGTTGCCCAGTTTCAAATGATGTGTTGAAGATCTTTGTTAATGGCTCACACAATATCTCTGCTCCCTCTTTAAGGACCCATGGAGAGATGTTGTCTGGTCCCACCGCCTTTGAGGTGTCAAGTTCGCATAGCAGCTTCTTCACCTCCTCCTTGGTTATATGTACCTCATCCAGCACTTGCTGGTGTGCCCCCCTGTTCTGATTTCCTGGAGTCCTACTGGTTTCCACTGTAAATACCTCTTTAAATCTTGTGTTGAGCTCCTGACATACCTCTCGGTCGTTTCTTGTGAATTCCCCATCACCCTTCCTCAGTCTGATTACCTGGTCCTTGACTGTTGTTTTCCTCCTGATGTGGCTGTACAACAGCTTCGGGTCAGTCTTTACTTTTGATGCTATGTCATTTTCATATTGTCTCTGAGCCTCCCTTCTTATCTGTGCATATTCGTTTCTGGCTCTTCGGCTGATTTCTTTATTTTCCTGAGTTCTCTGTCTTCTGTACCTTTTCCATTCTCTAGTACACCTAGTTTTTGCCTCCCTACACCTTTGGGTGAACCAAGGACTCGTTCTGTTCTTCCCATTATTTCTGTTTCCCTTGGGAACAAACCTCTCCTCTGCCTCCTTGCATTTTGTTGCTACATAGTCCATCATTTCTTGTACTGGTTTTCCTGTCAGTTCCCTCTCCCACTGAATGTCTTGAAGGAAGTTCCTCATGCCTGAGTAGTTCCCCCTTTTGTAGTTTGGTTTTTCCCAGCCTATTCCTGCTACTCTCTCCACTTGGAGCTCAACTATGTAGTCGAAGCACAGAACCACATGATCACTAGCTCCCAGGGGCCTTTCATACATGATACCCTCGATGTCCGAACTACTCATGGTGAATACAAGGTCCAGCCTTGCTGGTTCATCCTCTCCTCTCTCTCTGGTAGTGTCTCTAACATGTTGATGCATGAGGTTTTCCAGTACCACATCCATCATCTTGGCTCTCCATGTTTCGGGACCCCCATGGGGCTCCAGGTTTTCCCAGTCAATCTCCTTGTGATTGAAATCACCCATAACTAGTAACTTTGCTCCCCCCATGTGTGCTCTCCTGGCCACCTCGGCTAGTGTGTCGATCATTGCTCTGTTGCTCTCATCGTATTCTTCTCTTGGCCTCCTGCAGTTCTGTGGTGGGTTGTACATTACTGCAATTATCACCTTATGTCCCTCAGACTGGATTGTTCCTACTAAGTAGTCCCTTTCGCCCGTGCCATCCATTCCTTCCATTTTCTCAAAACCCCACTGGTTTTTAATGAGCAGTGCAACTCCTCCTCCCCCTCTCCTCCCTCTGTCTTTCCTGAGGATTTGATATCCGGATGGAAAGATTGAATCTGTTATTATTCTGGTGAGTTTTGTTTCTGTGAGTGCTATTATGTCTGGGGATGTCTCTTTGATTCTTTCGTGCCACTCCTCATACTTGTTTGTTATTCCATCTGCATTTGTATACCACACCTTCAACTTCTTTTCTAAGACTGTGGTCTGGGAGGTATATTGGGGTTGGGGAAGTGGGAGACCTGGTAAGGAACTATGGGTTGTTGCTGTGGGGGTGGAGTTTGTAATGTAGTGGGTGGGGGCATTGGATGTGGCATGGGTGTTTTGATTTAGAGTGTTTGGTTGCACTGGGGTTGACCTGGTTGGGAGGCTTCTATAGGAAGTTGTGAGGGAGGCTGTATTTGATCTTCTTCCTGGGTCTGGGATCTCCTGTCTGTCTTCTCCATCCCCTCTCTTTCCTCCTTTCGCCTTTGTACCATCTCTCTCAGTTTCTGCCTTTCTTCTTGTGTTCTGTCGCGGTCGAGATACACCTTCCTGTATGCCGGCATGTCCCTTAATCGTGCTTTCTCCTGCAGGATCCTGGTCCGAGTCGCTTCTGCCTTGAAGGTCACTTTCACTGGCCGGGTTCTTTTTTTTACAAACCCCCCTATTCTCCGAAAATTTTCCAGCTGGGTCATGTCGTCTTCTCCTATTGCTTTCATGATGCTTTCAATTGCTTTTTTTCCCCTTGTTTTCTTGCTTCATATGTTTCCCCTTCAACTTCCTGGAGCCCATACACAAAGACTGACCTCACCCTTTCATTCTCCCACTGCATATCCCTGTGTATCCCCTCATTTAATTTGGTTTCCTCCACTGCAGCTTTCCTTTCTTCAGTTTCACTGGCTAATGTACTTGGGCTCAGTGGCCTGTCATTTTCCCTTCTCGGCTTTCCTTGGGCTCTGTTGTTGTCTGTTAGGGCCTCCACATAAAGCTTAGCTCTTTCATTTACTACAGTCTCCTCTGATAGAGCTTCTCCATGCAGTTGTGCCCCTTCTTTCCCTACAGTCCCCTTATTTGTGGCTGAGGTAGCAGTCTCTGTTGTCAATCCCAAAATGTTCTTTAGTTCTTTAGGCTGTTTCAGATTTTTCAGTTCCTCTTCTAAACTCTGTATCCTAGCCTCTGCTGCTTTGACATGCACCTCCCACTTCCTGCTTTCCATATCTATCCTCTCTTCCATTCTCATGCTAAGTTCTTCTAGTTTCTTTTCCCATTCATGATCCCTTTTTATGAGCTCTGCTGCCCAATCTTCCTTTGCAGTTTCCTCCTCCTGTCCCTTGGTTTTTCTTGTTGCTCTCTGGCAACCCATTTTTGTTTTATCCTGATTGCCTCAGAGTGGGAAACCTATGTAGTTCTGTATGTTAGGTTAGTAGTGTGTATGTCAGAGTGTGGGGTGGGGAGGTAGTGGAGGAACTGTGGCTATGTGGGAGCCGAGTGGGGAGGGGTGGGGAGGGGAGGGTGAACGGGGGAGGGGAGGGTGAACGAGGGAGGGGAGGGATCAGGGGAAGTAGTGAGATGTCGGTGGTGAGGGGGGGGGAGTGTATGTGTGAGTCTGGATATGTGTGTGTGTGTGTGTGTATGTGTGTGTGTGTGTGTGTGTGTGTGTGTGTGTGTGAGTGTGAGTGTGAGTGTATATGTATGTGTGTGTGTGTGTGTGTGTGTGTGTGTGTGTGTGTGTGTGCGACCTGCTTATAGTGAGTTAATCGCCTTGTTCAATGGATTACCATTTGCTAAACATAAGCTTATTGAATACTTGAGTGCCTATTCTTTATCGTGCTATGAGAGTTAGACCATTCACATTCAGCTTGGCGGTTAATCGGAACCTGGAACCCCACACCCAAACAACCACTCATAGGTGATACAGTACTTGTAGTGCAGCTGTAGCACTGTAGATTGTCCAGGTCGATGTGACGTCCTGGAGTAGATCCAGCTCGATGTACGTCCTGGCGTAGATCCACCTCAATTTCTTCTCGTTAATAATTACCCTATTCACTGTATTTCTTTCACTGGTCACACTATTGTTTCACTTTATTATCTTTCTTGGGTGACGACAACGTCGCCTTACACACTAGCCTGCCCACTCTGCGCCACAACGTTTTTATTTTCTAGATCACTTACAAAATTGTGGCTCTCCCCACACTTATGTGGCTCAGGCAGATTAAAAAACACTTCTAGGATTATTCACTACCCTGACACACTTAGCAACCCTTGCAGAACACTTAGGTAGCCCTCAAAAACACTTATATTCCCGGAGCACCAACAGTTGATGTATCAACTGCCCACAACGTTTCGCCCACTCCATTATTAACACAATAATAAAAAAACTGACAAAACCCTGTTTAGATTCCTATCTTTCTACATTAACATGTCAAATTTACATTAACACTGAAGCAATCTTAACCTTAACAAGCCTCGTTAGGTAGTTCTTAATAGTAGTTAGTAGTTACTAATTAGCTACATGCTAATTGCATGTAACTAATTAGCAGGTAACTACTAACTGCTGTTCAATGATTGCTTTCCTGTAAATAAAAATGTAAGCCTACCTAGCATGGGCCAGTAGGCCTATGTACTTGCGTTGCAGTGCTATGTACTAATATTACAATGTTGTGTTCTTATGATTGTGTAGGGGTGTGGGTACTAGAGTGGGCAGCGCCCCTGGTGACTAGTGTCACAATCTCTCATTATCCCATATACCGACTCTCAACGCCACCCCACCCTCCTTCCCCCCCACACACAAAAACGTATCTCACCTATCTACCTACCTACCTACTTAGTACTTACCTATCTAGTACCCACCTATCTACCTTTTCTACCTACCTAGTGCTCACGTATCTAGCTTTCCTAGCTACCTACTTAGTACCAACCTACCTACCTACCTAGCGCCTACCTACCTAGTACCTACTTACCTACACAGTACCTACCTACATACCCACCTAGTACCCACCTACCTAGTGCCTACCTACCTACGCATCAGTGCAGGCTCGCACCTACGGACGCAGGCTAGTAGTCGCGCAAGAATTTCCTTCCGTTCTGCCGACCGTTGACCTCAGTCGTGGGGCGGAGAGCGACGCCGCCACCCTTGATGTGAAGCACATTACCGTGCCGCCGTCGCCGCCGCCGCCGCCGCCGCCGCCGCCGCCGCCGCCCCGCCGCCGCCGCAGCCGCCGCCGCCGCCGCAGCTGCCGCAACCGCCGCAACCGCTGCAGCCACCATTATATTCATCCATCTATATATATATATGTATATATATATATATATATATATATATATATATATATATATATATATATATATATATATATATATATATATATATATAAATATATGCAATAAGATACAGTAAACAGGTGACATCAGAATATGCAGAACAACCACTGTGAAGGAGTAATGAAATTCCAAGAGCTTTCGTGATTACCACATTATCAAGGAACAATAAAAATAATGCATCAAAGGAAGGCATATAAAGGGTCTAGACCACACCTCACCATCACATCCCACAACAAAGCAACACCTGGCGGGCGACGACACCCGACTCATAAGAAAGGAGGAACACTGCAGCAGGCCCGCTGGCCCAACTAGTCAGGTCCTTCACGACACCCCACTAACAAAATATTT
>NW_027198849.1:15000-20000 GCF_038502225.1 Cherax quadricarinatus
CTTACATCACCACACAGTGATATCACTACACCTTTACATCACCACACTCTGACATTATACCCTGACATCCCACCATGACATCACTGCACCCTGACATCACCACACACTGACATCACCAAACCCTTTCATCACCACACCCTGACATCACCACACCCTTACATCACCACGGCCTGACATCACCACACCCTGATATCACTACACCCTGGCATCACTACACCCTGACATCACCACACCCTTACATCACCACAACCTGACATCACCACACCCTGACATCACCACATCCTGACATCATCACACCCTGACATCACCACACCCTGACATCACTACACCCTGACATCACATCCTTACATCACCACACCCTGACATCACTACACCCTGACATCACCACACCCTTACATCACCACACCCTGACATCATGCCCTAACGTCACTACACCCTGACATCACCACACTCTGACATCACACCCTGACATTACACCCTGACATCTCCACACCCTTGCATCACCACGCCCTGACATCACCACACTCTGACATCACACCCTGACATCACCACACCCTGACATCACACTCTGACATCACCACACCCTGACATCACTACACCCTGACATCTCCACACCCTTGCATCACCACTCGCTGACATCACCACACCCTGACATCACACCCTGACATCACTACACCCTGACATCACTACACTCTGACATCACCACACCCTTGCATCACCACGCCCTGACATCACCACACTCTGACATCACACCCTGACGCCACCACACCCTGACATCACTACACCCTGACATCACCACACCCTTACATCACCACACCCTGACATCACCACACCCTGACATCATCACACCCTGACATCACCACACCCTGACATCACTACACCCTGACATCACATCCTTACATCACCACACCCTGACATCACTACACCCTGACATCACCACACCCTTACATCACGACACCCTGACATCATGCCCTGACGTCACACTATGACCTCACTACACCCTGACATCACCACACTCTGACATCACACCCTGATATTACACCCTGACATCTCCACACCCTTGCATCACCACGCCCTGACATCACCACACCCTGACATCACACCCTGACATCACCAGGCCCTTACATCACCACACCCTGACATCACCACACCCTTACATCACCACACCCTGACATCACACCCTGACATCACCACACCCTGACATCACTACACCCTGACATCTCCACACTCTTGCATCACCACGCCCTGACATCACCACACCCTGACATCACACCCTGACATCACTACACCCTGACATCACCACACCCTTGCATCACCACACCCTGACGCCACCATACCCTGACATCACTACACCCTGACATCACCACACCCTGACATCACACCCTGACATCACCACACCCTGACATCACTACACCCTGACATCACCACACCCTTGCATCACCACGCCCTGACATCACCACACCCTGACATCACACCCTGACATCACTACACCCTGACATCACCACACCCTTGCATCACCACACCCTGACGCCACCATACCCTGACATCACTACACCCTGACATCACCACACCCTGACATCACCACACCCTGACATTACACCCTGACATCACCACACCCTGACATCACTACACCTTGACATCACATCCTTACATCACCACACCCTGACATCACCACACCCTGACATCACTACACCCTGACATCATCACACCCTTACATCACCACACCCTGATATCATACCCCGACATCACACTACGACATTACTACACCCTGGCATCACTACACCCTGACATCACTACACCTTAACATCACCACACTCTGACATCACACCCTTACATCACTACACCCTGACATCATCACACCCTTACATTACCACACACACTGACATCACCACACCCTTACATTACCACACACACTGACATCACCACACCTTGACATTACCACACTTTAACATCACTACACCCTGACATCACACCGACATCACCACACTCTGACATCACCACATCCTGACATCACTACACCCTGACATCACCACGCCCTGACATCACCACGCCCTGACATCACTACACCCATGATAGTAGCCACCTCCGTGGCTACTGTCATGGAGCCTAGAGTGGGAATACCACCACCGCACACCCTGACATCACCATACCCTGACATCACACCCTGACATCACTACATCCTGACATCACTACACTCTGACATCACTACACTCTGACATCACCACACTGACATCACTACACCCTGACGTCACCACACTCTGACATCACCACACCCTGACATCACTACACCCTGACATCACCACACCCTGACATCACTACACCATGACATCACCACACCCTGACATCACCACACTCTGACATCACCACACCCTGACATCACACCATGGCATCACCACACCCTGACATCACCACACCCTGACATCACCACGCCCTGACATCACACCCTGGCATCGCCACGCCCTGACATCACCACACTCTGACATCGCTACACCCTGACATCACCACTCCCTGACATCACCACTCCCTGACATCACCACTCCCTGACATCACCACACCCTGACATCACCACACCCTGACATCACCACTCCCTGACATCACACCCCGACATCACCACACCCTGACATCACCACTCCCTGACATCACCACACCCTGACATCACCACACCCTGACATCACCACTCCCTGACATCGCCACACCCTGACATCACCACACCCTGACATTACCACACCCTGACATCACCACACCCTGACATCACCACTCCCTGACATCACCACTCCCTGACATCACCACACTCTGACATCGCTACACCCTGACATCACCACTCCCTGACATCACCACACCCTGACATTACCACTCCCTGACATCACCACTCCCTGACATCACCACTCCATGACATCACCACTCCCTGACATCACCACACTGTGACATCGCTACACCCTGACATCACCACTCCCTGACATCACCACACCCTGACATCACCACACCCTGACATCACCACTCCCTGACATCGCCACACCCTGACATCACCACACCCTGACATTCCACACCCCTGACATCACCACACCCTGACATCACCACTCCTAACCACCACTCCCTGACATCACCACACCCTGACATCACCACTTCCTGACATCACCACTCCCTGACATCACCACTCCCTGACATCACCACACCCTGACATCACCACTCCCTGACACCACCACTCCCTGACATCACCACACCCTGACATCACCACTTCCTGACATCACCACTCCCTGACATCACCACACCCTGACATCACCACCCTCCCGACACCACCTACTCCTGACATCACCACACCCTGACATCACCACACCCTGACATCACCACACCCTGACATCACCACTCCCTGACATCACCACACCCTGACATCACCACACCCTGACATCACCACTTCCTGACATCACCACTCCCTGACATCACCACTCCCTGACATCACCACACCCTGACATCACCACTTCCTGACATCACCACTCCCTGACATCACCACACCCTGACATCACCACTTCCTGACATCACCACTCCCTGACATCACCACTCCCTGACATCACCACACCCTGACATCACCACTTCCTGACATCACCACTCCCTGACATCACCACACCCTGAGATCGTACAACACAAACGGGAATCATTCAGGAATGTTTATCCAGTATGGTGACCCTGAAAGTTATGACCCACACGGGTTTACCGCGCGGAGGATCGAGAAAGAAAGACTATTTTTAATAATTATTATCTCTTTTTCCATCTTATCTCCTTTTAACATTTATTTTCTATTTCTCTGCCTTACATTCTTACTTCTTTTATTCTTCATTTTCTTCATTCCTTCTTTCTTACGTTATATTACTTTCTTCTTCTCCTCGTCTTTCAGTTTTTTTCTTTACATATTCCATTCTCTTCCCCTTTGTATTATTACCCATTTCTCTTTCTTCCTCTTCTCTTCTTTCTCTCCTATCTTGCGTTGTCAGTTTAACATATCTACGCCTAATAGGAGTAGGTCTCTTAAGCTCTGTAAACTCTCTTCCTTTCTCTTCTCCTCTCTCTCTCTCTCTCTCTCTCTCTCTCTCTCTCTCTCTCTCTCTCTCCTACTCTTACTTATTCCTCTCTCTTCTGCCTACCTGTTCGTAGAATGTAATTATATTTTCTCTCAGAAAGAGAGAGAGAGAGAGAGAGAGAGTAATAAACTACGTGTCCAAATCAGTAATTCTCTCTCTCTTTAAAGCTTCCTTAATGTCTTAACTGAAGTAAAGCTTTCTTGGCTTTATTGATCTTTATTCTAGGTTTATTTTTTCTCAAAAGTCTTTCAATGTCAAAGTGCCGTTTTGAAGCCGTTGATTATAATGGGGGGGGGAGCACTTTGAGTGGTGAATGTGTTGCTACCGTTAACAGGGCATCAGCTTCTGTTTGGACGGGATCTCAGGACTGTGGTCAGGTCCCGTTAAACGACGGCCGGGTTCAGAGCTCTCTCTATCTTTCTCTCTTTCTCTTTCTCTTTCTCTCTCTTTCTCTCTCTCTCTCTCTCTCTCTCTCTCTCTCTCTCTCTCTCTCTCTCTCTCTCTCTCTCTCTCTCTCTCTCTCTCTCTCTTCCCTACACTCATACTCCAAACATGCTACTTTGTCTCCCCTTCCCTTCCCATCCCGTCACCCTTCCATTTCCCCTCCCTTTCCATCCACACCTCTTCCCCCATACAACAACCCTTCCCCCTACCACAACCTCTCCCCTTACCACAAATCTCCCCAACTACAACCCCTCCCTCTACCACAACTCCACACCCTACCACAACCCCTTCCCTACCACAACCCCTCCCCTACCACAACTCCACACCCTACCACAACCCCTCCCCTACCACAACTCCACACCCTACCACAACCCCTCCCCTACCACAACCTCCCCTTCCACAACTCCACACCCTACCACAACCCCTCCCCTACCACAACTCCACACCCTACCACAACCCCTCCCCTACCACAACCCCTCCCCC
>NW_027198849.1:25000-38743 GCF_038502225.1 Cherax quadricarinatus
ACAAGGAATTCTGGACAGGCTGCACGCATGGGCTAACAAATGCCTCTTGGAGTTTAACCCCAGCAAGTGCGATGTTATGAAGCCTGGGGAAGAACAAAGGAGACAGCTGATGGAGTGCAGCCTAAGAGGTCAGAGGCTGCAAAACTCACTCAAGGAAAAGGATCTTGGGGTGAACATCATACTGAGCACATCTCCTGAGGCGCACATCAACCAAATAACCGTTGTATCATGCAGGCGCCTGACAAACCTGAAATTATTGTTTCTATATCTAAGTGAGGAGTCATTCACGACACTGTACACCGTGTACGTCAGGCCCATATTGGAGTATGCAGCACCAGTATGGAGCCCACACCTGGTCAAACACGTCAAAAAAATTAGAGAAAATGCAAAGGTTTGCAACAAGTCTAGTCCCGGAGCTGTGTGGATTGTCCTACGAGGAGAGGTTAAGGGAACTCAACCTGACAACACTAGAAGACAGGAGGAGTAGGGATGACATGACAAGGTGGATAGGGGTAAAAGAATGTTCCAGAGATGTGACACAGCAACAAGGGGTCACAACTGGAAGTTGAAAACTCAGATGAGTCACAAAGATGTTAGGAAGTATTTCTTCACCCATAGAGTGTCAGGAAGTGAACAGTCTGAAGAGTGATGTAGTGGAGGCCGGATCCATACATAGGTTTAAGAAGAGGTATGATAAAGCTCATGGTCAAGGAGAGAGTGGACCTAATAACGACCAGTGAAGAGGCGGGCCAGGGGCTGTGACTAGACCCCTACAACCACAATTAGGTGAATACTCAAACACACACACACACAAGGGATCAAGAACTTGGGCTCTCTCTGTCTCCCTCTCTCTCTCTCTTTCTCTCTCGCTCTCGTAGGTAAATATACTCACACACGAATGCACGGAGCATACGTACATGTGTATGTGTAACTGGTTGCGCATTCGTGCGTGCCTAGAAGCAAGCATACACACTCATGCGTGTAGGATTCTCCCTGACAAGGTTAAGTTAAGGATTCCTAGCTTTATCGACAAGCTATTTACAAGTTAACGATTTCTAACTTTATTAACAAGCTAAGAGCTGTTACCTACATCAGCTCATTTGAAAGCATTTTTATTGTTATGAAACATACAAGTAGGGAACAGGATGAAATTGGAGCCATCTGTGGGCCAGCATTTTCATTTGATCAGCTGACTTTATCTCGTTGACATCATAATGCTGTACGAATGTGTTCCATACTCGATCTCAGATGAAGTGATGTTCTTGAGAAGGGTACAGCCAGAGTGAAGTTGCTGACTTCTGCCCGTCTTGTGGTGTAGAAGCTTGCTTCACGCTGTCCTCAAAGTGGATCAAGTGTGGTACTTTGAAAATATTGGTTTTGTACATAACAGTACCGCCACCCACATCCCTCCTGTGTTGAAGGATCTGCTGAAATGACAGATCTACCCAGGATTGGTCCAGGCGAGAGATGAGACGTCTTGCTATGTTATCTACTCTATCAAGCAGTCGCAGATGAGAGGAGGGGGGGCAGGCAAACCAAGAAAGTGGGGCATACTCAAAGTGTGAGCGTACTTGTGCCTCATACAGAATCTTGCAACCCCTACTGTCAAGCAGATGCGAGATACGGCGAAGTGCTGTAAGCTTCCTGGCTGTCTTGTTTGCTAGATTTATAACGTGGTTCTTCATGGTCGGTTTGGAGTCAAATTTCACCCCAAGGATATCAACTTCTTCCCCAGGTGCTAACACCCTCCCATTCATCCTTGCTACTGCACCAGCATTACCATCATGGTGCCTATAGACCACCATCATCAAGTGCAAATGTTACTTGCCATCTATTTCCCCAAGCTGATGTAGCTCTTAGCTGGTGATTGATGTAGCTTAGAGCAGCTGGCATTTCTTCTCTTGATTCTGGGATGATTCTGGGATGAAGAAAAGCCATTGAAGTAGACATTCCATAACAATGGTCCCAGATCGCTTCCTTGTGGAACACTTGCCCCAATAGGATGTCTTGCTAATACCTTTCCATTGAGAACTACACTTAGAGATCTACCATGAAGGTAATCCCTGAGGAGACATAGCGTAGAGCCTACAATTCCCAGAGCTTGCGGTTTTGCTATGAGGCCCTGGTGCCACACCCGCCTTGGAGAAGAGCATTCCAATCGGTGGTGGCGAGCTCAGAGCAAAGGACTGGCCAATTACCTCTTTCCCATAGCCAGGTTGTGCGTGTGGACTCCTCACCTCGTTCTTTTGGGATCTTAAGTGTCTTAAAAACAGCCTTGTGGTCAGGCGATCCAACGTAGCCGAGGGGTTGACAAGTGACTATGCCTTCTGCCAGATCACTCACTACAGGGTCAAGGGAAACCCAGAGACGGGGTTGGGAAATCAACAAAGTTTCTCATGTCAAATACTGCAAGAAGGTCATCAAAGTCTCTCTTATAAGCTGCTGGTTGAGGTCACCAACAATTATGATATGTTGACAGTTGTGTTGTAGCAGGAATCCACATTTTTCATTAGGAAGTTGATGGGGTCTGCATGTTGCCACTGAGGTCTGTACATTGCACATGCTAGTACAGAGGTACTAGTGTTTATGCAGAGCTTGAAGAACATCATTTTAAGATGAGTAGGGATGGCAACATCAATGTGCTGGGTATGTACACTTTAGAGAAGCACACAGCAACACCTCCTCCTTGCCCTTGCCTGTCTCTTCTCATCCATGAGGTGTAGCCAGCAATTCTTGCAAAATTTTCTGGAGTTTTGTCGTCCAAAAATGTTTCAACAACAGCTATCATGTCGGGACGTAGAGTGTTCACAAAACTATGTGTGAGCTCTCCAACATTAGTAATGAAACCTTTAATGCTGGCCACCAGGATGCTGATAGACTGGCTCCTCATGATGTGGTCAACTTGAGGTGGTGGGTGTGTAGGGCATGTAAGGTGCCTGCCTTCGAGAGAGGTAGGGCACTGAGGCAGCTGCAGGGATGTAGGTCTCTGGTCTTGTATAAGGCACAATACCACCTGCTGGGCTGAGATAGGAGTAGCTGAGTGGGTGACGTGTGAGTGTGTTCACCAGTTCAGAGATCCTGCTGGTTTGTTCCGAGAACAGATCTCTAAACAGGTGGTCCTGTCTGTCAAATTCCTTTCTCTTCCGACACTGGTCCTCCTGATGCCCTTTCTTGTAGCAGTAACTGCACCTGGTATCTCGCAGGCAGTTGTTAGTGGTGTGCCCCTCCCGGTGACAGCGAGATCACTGCCTAGGTGCCTGGGAGGGTGGACTATTATTTGTTGCACCTCCTGTGTTTTGCTGATTCATCCGCAGGTTCTCCCGCTGAGACTGTGTTGGTGGAGGGTGAGACGGCTGTAGATGTCTTCCTTCTCCACGTCCTCTTCCACGTCCTCTGTCACGTCCTCTACCACGCCCCTGTGCAGTTCTGAAAGATTTGTCCCTGCTGTTCGTACTTTAACGCAGTAGGTGCTCAGGTGCAGTGATAGTTCCCTGATTATTAACTGCACCAATCTCTGGTGGAGAAAATCCTGACTCAGAACTTGCCTCTCTCTCTCTCTCTCTCTCTCTCTCTCTCTCTCTCTCTCTCTCTCTCTCTCTCTCTCTCTCTCTCTCTCTCTCTCTCTCGCTCTCTCTCTCTCTCTCTCTCTCTCTCTCTCTCTCTCTCTCTCTCTCTCTCTCTCTCTCTCTCTCTCTCTCTCTCTCTCTCTCTCTCTCTCTCTCTCTCTCTCTCTCTCTCTCATGAATTTGGAAAACAAGAGTCTTACATAATGTTTCATAAATTGTTTGGGAACAAACAGTTCAATGTCTAAGACCAGCCAGGTCAGCACTGTCTATCTGACACCAGCCAGGTCAGCACTGTCTACCTGACACCAGCCATGTCAGCACTGTCTATCTGACACCAGCCATGTCAGCACTGTCTATCTGACACCAGCCAGGTCAGCACTGTCTATCTGACACCAGCCAGGTCAGCACTGTCTATCTGACACCAGCCAGGTCAGCACTGTCTATCTGACACCAGCCATGTCAGCACTGTCTATCTGACACCAGCCAGGTCAGCACTGTCTATCTGACACCAGCCATGTCAGCACTGTCTATCTGACACCAGCCATGTCAGCACTGTCTATCTGACACCAGCCAGGTCCGCACTGTCTATCTGACACCAGACATGTCAGCACTGTCTATCTGACACCAGCCACGTCAGCACTGTCTATCTGACACCAACCAGGTCAGCACTGTCTATCTGACACCAGCCAGGTCAGCACTGTCTATCTGACACCAGCCAGGTCAGCACTGTCTATCTGACACCAGCCTGCACTATCTGACACCGGGCCAGGTCAGCACTGTCTATCTGACACCAGCCAGGTCAGCACTGTCTATCTGACACCAGTCAGTCAGCACTGTCCTCTCTGTCAGCACTGTCTATCTGACACTGTCTATCGACACCAGCCAGGTCAGCACTGTCTATCTGACACCAGCCAGGTCAGCACTGTCTATCTGACACCAGCCATGTCAGCACTGTCTATCTCAGCCATGTCAGCACTGTCTCTGACACACCAGCCTGCACTATCCAGCACCATCTGACACCAGCCATGTCAGCACTGTCTATCTGACACCAGCCAGGTCAGGTCCGCACTGTCTATCTGACACCAGCCATGTTAGCACTGTCTATCTGACACAGGTCAGCACTGTCTATTTGACTGTCTATCTCAAGCCAGGTCAGCACTGTCTATCTGACACCAGCCAGGTCAGCACTGTCTATCTGACACAGCCAGGAGCACTGTCTATCTGACACAGGTCAGCACTGTCTATCTGACACCAGCCATGTCAACACTGTCTATCTGACAGCCCACTGTCTATCCATGTCAGCACTGTCAGGTCAGCACTGTCTATCTGACACCACCAGGTCCATGTCAGCACTGCATCTAACACCAGCCAGGTCAGCACTGTCTATCTGACACCAACCATGTCAGCACTGTCTATCTGACACCAGCCATGTCAGGTCATCTGACACCAGCCATGTCAGCACTGTCTATCTGACACCAGCCAGGTCAGCACTGTCTATCTGACACCAGCCATGTCAGCACTGTCTATCTGACACCAGCCAGGTCAGCACTGTCTATCTAACACCAGCCAGGTCAGCACTGTCTATCTGACACCAGCCATGTTAGCACTGTCTATCTGACACCAGCCATGTCAGCACTGTCTATCTGACACCAGCCATGTCAGCACTGTCTATCTGACACAAGCCAGGTCAGCACTGTCTATCTGACACCAGCCAGGTCAGCACTGTCTATCTGACACCAGCCAGGTCAGCACTGTCTATCTGACACAAGCCATGTCAGCACTGTCTATCTGACACCAGCCATGTCAACACTGTCTATCTGACACCAGCCATGTCAGCACTGTCTATCTGACACCAGCCATGTCAGCACTGTCTATCTGACACCAGCCAGGTCAGCACTGTCTATCTAACACCAGCCATGTCAGCACTGTCTATCTGACACCAGCCAGGTCAGCACTGTCTATCTAACACCAGCCATGTCAGCACTGTCTATCTGACACCAGCCAGGTCAGCACTGTCTATCTGACACCAGCCATGTCAGCACTGTCTATCTGACACCAGCCAGGTCAGCACTGTCTATCTGACACCAGCCATGTCAGCACTGTCTATCTGACACCAGCCATGTCAGCACTGTCTATCTGACACCAGCCAGGTCAGCACTGTCTATCTGACAGCCAGGTCAGCCATGACACCAGCCAGGTCAGCACTGTCTATCTGACACCAGCCAGGTCAGCACTGTCTATCTGACACCAGCCAGGTCAGCACTGTCTATCTGACACCAGCCATGTCAGCACTGTCTATCTGACACCAGCCAGGTCAGCACTGTCTATCTGACACCAGCCAGGTCAGCACTGTCTATCTGACACCAGCCAGGTCAGCACTGTCTATCTGACACCAGCCAGGTCAGCACTTCTATCTGAGATCAGCCAGGTCAGCACTTCTATCTGAGATCAGCCAGGTCAGCACTCTATCTGAGACCAGCCAGGTCAGCAATGTCTATCTGAGATCAGCCAGGTCAGCACTGTCCATCTGAGACAAGCCAAGTCAGCACTGTCTATCTGAGATCAACCAGGTCAGCACTGTCTATCTGAGATCAGCAAGGTGAGCACTGTCTATCTGACACCAGCCAGGTCAGCACTGTCTATCTGGCACCAGTCAGGTCAGCACTATTTATCTTAGATCAGCCAGGTCAGCACTGTCTATCTGAGATCAACCAGGTCAGCACTGTCTATCTGAGACCAGCTAGGTCAGCACTGTCTATCTGTGACCAGCAAGGTCAGCACTGTCTATCTGAGACAAACCAGGTCAGCACTGTCTATCTGATATCAGCCAAGTCAACACTGTATATCTGAGATCTGCCAGGTCAGCACTGTCTATCTGAGGGCATCCAGGTCAGCACTGTTTATCTGATACCAGCCAGGTCAGCACTGTCTATCTGAGACCAGCAAGGTCAGCACTGTCTATCTGAGACCAGCAATGTCAGCACTGTCTATCTGAGATCAACCAGGTCAGCACTGTCTATCTGACACCAGCTAGGTCAGCACTGTCTATCTGTGACCAGCCAGGTCAGCACTATCTATCTGAGACACACCAGGTCAGCACTGTCTATCTGATACCAGCCAAGTCAGCACTGTCTATCTGAGATCTGTCAGATCAGCACTGTCTATCTGAGGGCATCCAGGTCAGCACTGTCTCTCTGAGACCAGCCAGGTCAGCACTGTCTATCTGTGGCCAGCCAGGTCAGCACTGTGTATTCGAGACAAGCCAGGCCAGCACTGTCTATCTGAGACCAGCCAGGTCAACACTGTCTGAGACCAGCCAGATCAGCACTGTCTATCTGAGACCAGCTAGGTCAGCACTGTCTATCTGAGACCAGCAAGGTCAGCACTGTCTATCTGAGATCAAGCAGGTAAGCACTGTCGATCTGAGACCAGCTAGGTCAGCACTGTCTACCTGTGGCCAGCCAGGTCAGCACTGTCTATCTGAGACAAACTAGGTCAGCACTGTCTATCTGATACCAGCCAAGTCAGCACTGTCTATCTGAGATCTGTCAGGTCAGCACTGTCTATCTGAGGGGTTGATAAATTAGACACATGTGCAACTCTTGGGTATCTTTATTGAGGAAACGTTTCGCCACACAGTGGCTTCATCAGTCCATTCAAAGGATAAACTTGAAGAACAGGAGGAGAATGAGGTAATCAGTCCCTCAACCTTGAGTCCATTTGTTCAGTCCATCAAGATTGATGGACTGAACACATCGACTCGAAATGGTTATGAAACAAATAGACCGACTGAAACAAAATAAATTGCTGGGTCCAGATGAGCTTTTTTCAAGGGTTCCTAAGGAATGCAAAATGGAACTCTGTGAACCATTAACTAATATTTTTAATTTATCTCTTCAAACAGGTGTAGTGTCTGATATGTGGAAGATGGCTAATGTAATTCCTATTTTTAAAGCAGGGGACAAGTCGTTACCGTCAAAATACCGCCCAGTAAGCCTGACCTCAATTGTAAGCAAATTACTAGAGTCAATTATAGCCGAAATTATAAGAAGCCATCTGAATAAACATAATTTGATTATTGATACTCAGCATGGATACACAAGGGGCCCTTCCTGTCTAACTAATTTATAAACCTTCTTCAGTAAAGCTTTTGAGGCTGTCGAGCACGATAAAGAATTCGATATTGTTTATTTAGATTTTAGTAAGGCTTTTGATAGAGTACCGCACCAGAAACTGTAAAGAAAGTGGAAGCTCATGGCATTGGGGGAAAAGTTTTGTCTTGGATAGAGTCATGGGTCACCAATAGAAAGCAGAGTATGCTTAAATGGGGTTAAATCCGAGTGGGGATCTGTAACAAGTGACGTTCCACAGGGATCAGTCTTAGAACCATTGTTGTTTATAATATATATCAATGACCTTGATGAGGGAATTACTAGTGATATGAGGCAAACAGATTACTGGGATTTATATCAAGAAGTGTAAGCAACAGAAGTCCAGAGGTTATACAACAGCTTTATACATCATTAATAAGGGCTCACCGAGATTACGTAGCTCACTTCTGGTCTCCGTATTACAGGATGGATATAAATTCGTTAGAAAACATTCAGCGATGAATGACAAAATTAATTCATAGCATTAGAAGTCTTCCTTATTAAAAAAAAATTGAAGTCCCTTAAATTACATTCACTTGTAAGACGAAGAATGAAGGAGACATGATCGAAATGCATAAGTGGAAGATGGGTATTAACAAAGGGGATATAAATAAGGTCTTGAGGATATCTCTCCAAGAGAGAACCCGCAATAATGGATTCAAATTAGATAAGTTTAGATTTAGAAAGGATATAGGAAAGTATTGGTTTGGAAATAGGGTAGTTGATGAGTGGAACAGTCTGCCTAGTAGGGTTATTGAAGCTAAAACCTTGGGTAGTTTCAAATTTAGGTTGGATAAATACATGAGTGAGAGGGGTTGGATTTGAATGGGACTTGCACATGAGTAAATAGAATTATAAAAGCTTATTGCATGGGTAGCATTGAAAACTGGGTTAGGCAAATATTCTGTTAGTGGGATGGATTATGAAGGACCTGCCTAGTATCGGTCAACAGGCGTACTGCAGTGTTCCTCATTTTTTATGTTCTTGGATGATGATCTTCACAGTGGTGGTGATGGATGATGATCTTCACAGTGGTGGTGACGGGTGATGATCTTCACAGTGGTAGTGATGGGTGATGATCTTCACAGTGGTGGTGACGGGTGATGATCTTCACAGTGGTGGTGATGGGTGATGATCTTCACAGTGGTAGTGATGGGTGATGATCTTCACAGTGGTAGTGATGGGTGATGATCTTCACAGTGGTAGTGATGGGTGATGATCTTGACAGTGGTAGTGATGGGTGATGATCTTGACAGTGGTGGTGACGGGTGATGATCTTGACAGTGGTAGTGATGGGTGATGATCTTCACAGTGGTAGTGATGGGTGATGATCTTCACAGTGGTAGTGATGGGTGATGATCTTGACAGTGGTGGTGACGGGTGATGATCTTCACAGTGGTAGTGATGGGTGATGATCTTGACAGTGGTGGTGACGGGTGATGATCTTCACAGTGGTAGTGATGGGTGATGATCTTCACAGTGGTAGTGATGGGTGATGATCTTCACAGTGGTAGTGATGGGTGATGATCTTCACAGTGGTGGTGACGGGTGATGATCTTCACAGTGGTAGTGATGGGTGATGATCTTCACAGTGGTAGTGATGGGTGATGATCTTCACAGTGGTAGTGATGGGTGATGATCTTCACAGTGGTGGTGATGGATCTTCACAGTGGTTGTGATGGGTGATGCTCTTCACAGTGGTGGTGAGTGGTGGTGGGTGATGATCTTCACAGTGGTAGTGATGGTTGATGATCTTGACAGTGGTGGTGACGGGTGATGATCTTCACAGTGGTAGTGATGGGTGATGATCTTCACAGTGGTGATGATCTTCACAGTGGTAGTGATGGGTGATGATCTTCACAGTGGTAGTGATGGGTGATGATCTTCACAGTGGTAGTGATGGGTGATGATCTTCACAGTGGTGGTGACGGGTGATGATCTTCACAGTGGTGGTGATGGGTGATGATCTTCACAGTGGTAGTGATGGGTGATGATCTTCACAGTGGTAGTGATGGGTGATGATCTTCACAGTGGTAGTGATGGGTGATGATCTTCACAGTGGTAGTGATGGGTGATGATCTTGACAGTGGTGGTGACGGGTGATGATCTTCACAGTGGTGGTGATGGGTGATGATCTTCACAGTGGTAGTGATGGGTGATGATCTTCACAGTGGCAGTGATGGGTGATGATCTTCACAGTGTGGGTGATTATCTTAGTGACGGGTGATGATCTTCACAGTGGTAGTGATGGGTGATGATCTTCACAGTGGTGGTGATGGGTGATGATCTTGACAGTGGTGGTGACGGGTGATGATCTTCACAGTGGTAGTGATGGGTGATGATCTTGACAGTGGTGGTGATGGGTGATGAACTTGACAGTGGTAGTGATGGGTGATGATCTTGACAGTGGTAGTGATGGGTGATGATCTTCACAGTGGTAGTGATGGGTGATGATCTTGACAGTGGTAGTGATGGGTGATGATCTTGACAGTGGTGGTGACGGGTGATGATCTTCACAGTGGTGGTGATGGGTGATGATCTTGACAGTGGTGGTGATGGGTGATGATCTTGACAGTGGTGGTGATGGGTGATGATCTTGACAGTGGTGGTGACGGGTGATGATCTTGACAGTGGTGGTGATGGGTGATGATCTTGACAGTGGTGGTGACGGGTGATGATCTTGACAGGGGTGATGGGTGATTATCTTCATATTGGTGATGAGTCATGATTTTCAAAGTGGTGATGATGGGTGATGATCTTCACAGTGGTGGTGACGGGTGATGATCTTGACAGTGGTGGTGACGGGTGATGATCTTGACAGTGGTGGTGACGGGTGATGATCTTGACAGTGGTGGTGACGGGTGATGATCTTCACAGTGGTAGTGATGGGTGATGATCTTGACAGTGGTGGTGACGGGTGATGATCTTGACAGTGGTGGTGACGGGTGATGATCTTGACATCGGGTGATGATCTTCTCAGTGGTTGTGACGGGTGATGATCTTGACAGTGGTGGTGACGGGTGATGATCTTCACAGTGGTAGTGATGGGTGATGATCTTGACAGTGGTGGTGACGGGTGATGATCTTGACAGTGGTGGTGACGGGTGATGATCTTGACAGTGGTGGTGACGGGTGATGATCTTCACAGTGGTGGTGACGGGTGATGATCTTCACAGTGACGGGTGATGATCTTGACAGTGGTGGTGACGGGTGATGATCTTGACAGTGGTGGTGACGGGTGATGATCTTGACAGTGGTGGTGACGGGTGATGATCTTCACAGTGGTGGTGACGGGTGATGATCTTCACAGTGGTGGTGACGGGTGATGATCTTCACAGTGGTGGTGACGGGTGATGATCTTCACAGTGGTGGTGACGGGTGATGATCTTGACAGTGGTGGTGACGGGTGATGATCTTCACAGTGGTGGTGACGGGTGATGATCTTCACAGTGGTAGTGATGGGTGATGATCTTGACAGTGGTGGTGACGGGTGATGATCTTGACAGTGGTGGTGACGGGTGATGATCTTCACAGTGGTGGTGACGGGTGATGATCTTCACAGTGGTAGTGATGGGTGATGATCTTGACAGTGGTGGTGATGGGTGATGATCTTCACAGTGGTGGTGACGGGTGATGATCTTTACAGTGGTAGTGATGGGTGATGATCTTGACAGTGGTGGTGACGGGTGATGATCTTCACAGTGGTAGTGATGGGTGATGATCTTCACAGTGGTAGTGATGGGTGATGATCTTGACAGTGGTGGTGACAGGTGATGATCTTCACAGTGGTGGTGATGGGTGATGATCTTGACAGTGGTGGTGACGGGTGATGATCTTCACAGTGGTAGTGATGGGTGATGATCTTGACAGTGGTGGTGACAGTGGTAGTGATGGGTGATGATCTTCATAGTAGTAGTGATGGGTGATGATCATAGTGGTGGTGATGGGTGATGATCTTCATAGTGGCAGTGATGAGTGATGATTTTCATAGTGGTGAGTGGTAGTGATGGGTGATGATCTTCACAGTGGTAGTGATGGGTGATGATCTTGACAGTGGTGGTGACGGGTGATGATCTTCACAGTGGTAGTGATGGGTGATGATCTTGACAGTGGTGGTGACGGGTGATGATCTTCACAGTGGTGGTGACGGGTGATGATCTTCACAGTGGTAGTGATGGGTGATGATCTTGACAGTGGTAGTGATGGGTGATGATCTTGACAGTGGTGGTGACGGGTGATGATCTTCACAGTGGTAGTGATGGGTGATGATCTTCACAGTGGTAGTGATGGGTGATGATCTTGACAGTGGTAGTGATGGGTGATGATCTTGACAGTGGTGGTGACGGGTGATGATCTTCACAGTGGTAGTGATGGGTGATGATCTTCACAGTGGTAGTGATGGGTGATGATCTTGAAAGTGGTGACGGGTGTGACAGTGGTAGTGGGTGATGATCTTGACAGTGGTGGTGACGGGTGATGATCTTCACAGTGGTAGTGACGGGTGATGATCTTGATCTTCACAGTGGTGGTGACGGGTGATGATCTTCACAGTGGTCGTGATGGGTGATGATCTTCACACGGGTGATGATCTTCACAGTGGTGGTGATGGGTGATGATCTTGATCTTCACAGTGGTGGGTGTGACAGTGGTAGTGATGGGTGATGATCTTCACAGTGGTGGGTGTGACGGGTGATGATCTTGACAGTGGTGGTGACGGGTGATGATCTTCACAGTGGTGGTGATCGGTAATGATCTTCACAGTGGTAGTGATGGGTGATGATCTTCACAGTGTGTGTGATGATCTTCACAGTGGTAGTGATGGGTGATCTTGACAGTGGTGTGATGGGTGATGATCTTCACAGTGGTAGTGATGGGTGATGATCTTGACAGTGGTGGTGATGGGTGATGATCTTCACAGTGGTAGTGATGGGTGATGATCTTGACAGTGTGATGGGTGTGATCTTCACAGTGGTAGTGATGGGTGATGATCTTGACAGTGGTGGTGATGGGTGATGATCTTCACAGTGGTAGTGATGGGTGATGATCTTGACAGTGGTGGTGATGGGTGATGATCTTCACAGTGGTAGTGATGGGTGATGATCTTCACAGTGGTGGTGATGGGTGATGATCTTCACAGTGGTAGTGATGGGTGATGATCTTCACAGTGGTAGTGATGGGTGATGATCTTCACAGTGGTAGTGATGGGTGATGATCTTCACAGTGGTGGTGATGGGTGATGATCTTCACAGTGGTAGTGATGGGTGATGATCTTCACAGTGGTGGTGATGGGTGATGATCTTCACAGTGGTAGTGATGGGTGATGATCTTGACAGTGGTGGTGATGGGTGATGATCTTCACAGTGGTAGTGATGGGTGATGATCTTGACAGTGGTGGTGATGGGTGATGATCTTCACAGTGGTAGTGATGGGTGATGATCTTGACAGTGGTGGTGATGGGTGATGATCTTCACAGTGGTGGTGATGGGTGATGATCTTGACAGTGGTGGTGACGGGTGATGATCTTCACAGTGGTAGTGATGGGTGATGATCTTGACAGTGGTGGTGATGGGTGATGATCTTCACAGTGGTAGTGATGGGTGATGATCTTGACAGTGGTGGTGACGGGTGATGATCTTGACAGTGGTGGTGACGGGTGATGATCTTGACAGTGGTGGTGACGGGTGATGATCTTGACAGTGGTGGTGACGGGTGATGATCTTGACAGTGGTGGTGACGGGTGATGATCTTCACAGTGGTAGTGATGGGTGATGATCTTGACAGTGGTGGTGACGGGTGATGATCTTGACAGTGGTGGTGACGGGTGATGATCTTGACAGTGGTGGTGACGGGTGATGATCTTGACAGTGGTGGTGACGGGTGATGATCTTGACAGTGGTGGTGACGGGTGATGATCTTGACAGTGGTGGTGACGGGTGATGATCTTGACAGTGGTGGTGACGGGTGATGATCTTGACAGTGGTGGTGACGGGTGATGATCTTGACAGTGGTGGTGACGGGTGATGATC
>NW_027198850.1:0-38736 GCF_038502225.1 Cherax quadricarinatus
GGATGAGGAACAAGATGGGAGCGAGTACTGTGCCTTGTGGAACAGAGCTTTTCACCGTGGCTGCCTCGGACTTTACTCTGTTGACTACTACTGTGTTCTGTTAGTGAGGAAATTATAGATCCATCGACCGACTTTTCCTGTTATTCCTTTAGCACGCATTTTGTGCGCTATTACGTCATGGTCACACTTGTCGAAGGCTTTTGCAAAGTCTGTATATATTACATCTGCATTCTTTTTGTCTTCTAGTGCATCAAGGACCTTGTCGTAGTGATCCAATAATTGAGACAGACAGGAGCGACCTGTTCTAAACCCATGTTGCCCTGGGTTGTGTAACTGATGTGTTTCTAGATAGGTGGTGATCTTGCTTCTTAGGACCCTTTCAAAGATTTTTATGATATGGGATGTTAGTGCTATCGGTCTGTAGTTCTTTGCTGTTGCTTTACTGCCCCCTTTGTGGAGTGGGGCTATGTCTCTTGTTTTTAGTAACTGTGGGACGACCCCTGTGTCCATGCTCCCTCTCCATATGATGGTAAAGGCTCGTGATAGGGGCTTCTTTCAGTTCTTGATGAACACGGAGTTCCATGAGTCTGGCCCTGGGGCAGAGTGCATGGACATGTCATTTATCGCCTGGTCGAAGTCATTTGGCGTCAGGATAACATCAGATAGGCTTGTGTTAACCAAATTCTGTGGCTCTCTCATAAAAAATTCATTTTGATCTTCGACTCTCAGTCTGGTTTGTGGCTTGCTAAAAACTGAGTCATATTAGGACTTGAGTAGCTCACTCATTTCCTTGCTGTCATCTGTGTAGGACCCATCTTGTTTAAGTAGGGGCCCAATACTGGACGTTGTTGTCGACTTTGATTTGGCATAGGAGAAGAAATACTTTGGGTATTGAAGTTGAATTTGGTAAATGCTCCCTCGTGACTAGTCTCATTATGTCGGTCTGGGGCTCCACGCATACATGTCTGAACCTCAATTATGTTGTGATCTGAGTATATTGTTTTTGATATGGTGACATTTCTTATCAGATCATCATTGTTAGTGAAGATGAGGTCTAGTGTATTCTCCAGTCTAGTAGGCTCTATTATTTGCTGGTTTAAATTGAATTTTGTGCAGAGATTTAAAAGCTCGTGTGAGTGTGAGTTTTCATCAGAGCTGCCTCCTGGTGTTATTTCTGCAACAATATTATTTGCTATATTCCTCCATTTTAGGTGCCTTAAGTTGAAATCCCCCAGGAGCAAGATGTTGGGTGCAGGAGCTGGAAGATTTTCCAGACAGTGGTCAATTTTTAACAGCTGTTCCTGGAATTGCTGGGATGTTGCATCCAGAGGCTTGTAGACTACCACAATGACTAGGTTTTGGTTCACGATCTTTACTGCTAAAACTTCCACTACATCATTTGAGGCATTTAGCAGTTCTGTGCAAACAAGTGACTCTGCAATGTACAGGCCAACCCCCCCCCCTCCCTTTTGCCTGTTCACTCTGTCACATCTGTATAGGTTGTAACCTGGGATTCATATTTCGTTATCCAAGTAATCCTTTATGTGGGTCTCAGTGAAAGCCGCAAACATTGCCTTTGCCTCTGCAAGCAGTCCACGGATGAAAGGTATTTTGTTGTTTGTTGCTGGCTTTAGACCCTGTATATTTGCAAAGAAGAATGTCATCGGACTGGTGGTATTGTTGGTACTGGAGGGGGGATTTTTTTTCCGGCGTTAATATCTGTATCTGTTGGTTTGGAGTGGAGGCCATCGACTGTGGTTCCACTCCAGGAATGACTGGATTTGGTGTACAATTTCTGCCATTTCCTGCCAGTTTTTTTTCTTCCTGGCACTAAAAAACCTCTCCCTCTTGAGTGGCTGTGGCTACCCAGGTTTTCCCATGGCCTGGATGTTTTGTATCTTTTTGTCCCCTTTAGATGGTGTGCCTGGCAATTTAAGTTATAGCACAGTCTTTCCTGTACTGAAGAGGTACACATTTCAGGGTGAAAAAGCTTCCATACATTTATTAAATAATAGCACCAACCACTCCAAAACTATATCCTCACCTGCTTTTATCATTTCTATCTTTATCCCATCAATCCCAGCTGCCTTACCCCCTTTCATTTTACCTACTGCCTCACGAACTTCCTCCAAACTCACAACTGGCTCTTCCTCACTCCTACAAGATGTTATTCCTCCTTGCCCTATACACGAAATCACAGCTTCCCTATCTTCATCAACGTTTAACAATTTCTCAAAATATTCCATCCATCTTCCCAATACCTCTAACTCTCCATTTAATAACTCTCCTCTCCTATTTTTAACTGATAAATCCATTTGTTCTCTAGGCTTCCTTAACTTGTTAATCTCACTCCAAAACTTTTTCTTATTTTCAACAAAATTTGTTGATAACATCTCACCCACTCTCTCATTTGCTCTCTTTTTACATTGCTTCACCACTCTCTTAACCTCTCTCTTTTTCTCCATATACTCTTCCCTCTTTGCTTCACTTCTACTTTGTAAAAACTTCTCATATGCTAACTTTTTCTCCCTTACTACTCTCTTTACATCATCATTCCACCCTTTATGCTCCATTTGTGTACACATATTGGCTTCTGTTGCTGAGGTATGAATTTAGGTAGTTGAGGGAGTGCCCTCTTATACGATAGAGTGACAATTTTATGTGGAGCAAGTCATGGTCAACTGTATCAAAAACTTTTTGTTAGTCAATGAAGATTCCCAATTGGACTTCTTTTTCCTCGAGTGCAGTGTATATTAATTCTAGCATGTTTATAAAAGCATCATTCATATTTTTATTAGACCTGAACCCAAACTGACAGGGCGTAATAGCACACAAAATGCTTGCTAAAGGAATAACAGGAAAAGTTGGTCGATGGATCTATAATTTCCTCACAAACAGAACACAAAGAGTAGTAGTGAACAGAGTAAAGTCCGAGGCAGCTACGGTGAAAAGCTCTGTTCCACAAGGCACAGTACTTGCTCCCATCTTGTTTCTCATCGTGTCTTCCTTTGCAGATGACACCCGAATCTGCATGACAGTGTCTTCCATTGCAGACACTGCAAGGCTCCAGGCGGACATCAACCAAATCTTTCAGTGGGCTGCAGAAAACAATATGAAGTTCAACGATGAGAAATTTCAATTACTCAGATATGGTAAACACGAGGAAATTAAATCTTCATCAGAGTACAAATAAATTCTGGCCACAAAATAGAGCGAAACACCAACGTAAAAGACCTGGGAGTGATCATGTCGGAGGATCTCACCTTCAAGGACCATAACATTGTATTAATCGCATCTGCTAGAAAAATGACAGGATGGATAATGAGAACCTTCAAAACTAGGGATGCCAAGCCCATGATGACACTCTTCAGGTCACTTGTTCTATCTAGGCTGGAATATTGCTGCACACTAACAGCACCTTTCAAGGCAGGTGAAATTGCTGACCTAGAAAATGTACAGAGAACCTTCACGGCGCGCATAACTGAGATAAAACACCTCAATTACTGGGAGCGCTTGAGGTTCCTAAACCTGTATTCCCTGGAACGCAGGCGGGAGAGATACATGATTATATACACCTGGAAAATCCTAGAGGGACTAGTACCGAACTTGCACACGAAAATCACTCACTACGAAAGCAAAAGACTTGGCAGACGATGCAACATCCCCCAATGAAAAGCAGGGATGTCACTAGCACGTTAAGAGACCATACAATAAGTGTCAGGGGCCCGAGACTGTTCAACTGCCTCCCAGCATACATAAGGGGGATTACCAATAGACCCCTGGCAGTCTTCAAGCTGGCACTGGACAAGCACCTAAAGTCGGTACCTGACCAGCCGGGCTGTGGCTCGTACGTTGGTTTGCGTGCAGCCAGCAGTAACAGCCTGGTTGATCAGGATCTGATCCACCAGGAGGCCTGGTCACAGACCGGGCTGCGGGGGTGTTGACCCCCGGAACTCTCTCCAGGTAAACTCCAGGTAAACTCCATGTAAACTCCAGGTTGTGGAAGATGAGGTAATAATAAATATCCTTATGAATTAATTTTTCACAGATTTTAGAGAGAATAGGTAAGCTGGTTATTGGCCTAGAGTTGTTCAGGTCTGCTTGATCTCCTCCTTTATGTATCCGGGTGACCCTTGCTATTTTGAGAACTGTAGGGAAGGTAGAAGATTCGATGGATTTGTTAAAAGAGTGTTGGAATGATTGGTGACAGTACTTGTGAAGCTTTTTTGTATATAAAGGGTGATAAGGTATTTAAATCTCCTGCCTTGTTCTTTAGCGTGTTAATAATAAGTGAGACTTCTGTTGGGTTGGTCAGAGCTAGGAACAGTGTGCTCGGGTAGGTGCCAGTGTTGTTCGGAGCCAGGAACAGTGTGTTTGGGTAGGTTCTAGTGTTGGTCAGAGCTAGGACAGTGTGTTCAGGTAGGTGCCAGTGAGGTAATCATTAGGTGGGGTATTTGAGCTTGGGATTTTATCGGCAAGGTTTTTTCCTATGGTGGAGAAGAAAACATTGAGTCTGTTTGCTGTTTCAGTTGGTAGGAGTTGGGGTTCATCTGGTTATGTTAGTTTGATTGTTCTGTTTCCTGATATCTTTTTTGTTCCTAGAATTTCAGATAGGGTTTTCCAGGTCATTTTTATATCACCTTTTAAGTTGAATAATTTGTTCTCATAATACAATTTTTTTGCCCTTCTTATCAGGCTGGTTAGGATTGACGAGTAACCTTTTGATTGGTCCTTGGTTATTTGACCCATTCTGTACTCTTTTTCATATAGGTGCTTTATATTTATGGATTTGAAGATGCTGGGTGTTAGCCAGGGACTGTTCAATCTCTTAGCTGTGATCTGTTTAGTTTTTTTTAGGGCAGTGCTTGTTATAGAGGTATTGGGTCATTTTTAGAAAATTATTAATACATTCGCCAGTATCTGTATAGATTTCTAGCTCTGCCAGTCGATGTTTGTCATTGATGTTGTGAAGTTGTTAATGGCTGCCTCATTATGAAGTCTGAAGGTAACTTTAATAGTGTTGTTGTGATAGAAACACAGGCCTTATCTCTAGGCTTTATTGAACATAGAATCTTCATAGTACTTCTCCAACAACAAAATATAATGACTAGTACATCTAATAACAGCTTCTACAGGGAGGTTGATGTCTTGCATATGTCAAGAGAAAAGTTATAACTACAGGCCACATATTTAAACTCACCATGTAATCTGTATCACTAATATATATGGATATAACAGAGAAGAACCACACACCATGTGTTGGCGCCCATGACACACACCAAGCTGTTGTTGTTGTTGTTGTTAAGGGCCCCAAGAGGTTGCCCGGTGGCCTGGGGGCTAAAGCTCCCGCTTCATGCACGGAGGGCCCGGGTTCGATTCCCGGCGGGTGGAAACATTTCGACACGTTTCCTTACACATGTTGTCCTGTTCACCTAGCAGCAAATAGGTACCTGGGTGTTAGTCAACTTGTGTGGGTCGCATCCTGGGGGACAAGATTAAGGACCCCAATGGAAATAAGTTAGACAGTCCTCGATGACGCACTGACTTTCTTGGGTTATCCTGTGTGGCTAACCCTCCGGGGTTAAAAATCCGAACGAAATCTTATCTTATCTTATCTTATTATCCTGCTGCTGCTCCCCACAGGAGCAGTATCACTACAAGTGTCTTGGGGTAATTTACCTAGATCGGTTATGAGAAAGGTAGGGTAGTAGTCTGTGGTATTATCTGTGATTATGCCTGATTTTAAAGGGGATATGGTGTTGGTCCAGATGTGGTCTAATAGGGAAACATTAGCCTCAAAGATTCTTGTACGTTTTGTTACTGTTGGTAGCAACAAGCAGTTACTCATAGTGTTTGTGAATTCAGTTACATGTGGGTCCTGGTCTTGCAGGAGATTTATATTAAAGTCTCCTGTGAGTAGTAAATGGTCTTTGTTCATGTGGGCATCAGTTATCATACTTCCTAGTATTTCACTAAAATGGCTAGTATTTGACTGAGGTACTCTGTAAATGTTTATCACTGAGAAGTTTTTGTAGGTATTTGGTGCATATGATTATAGGGCTGTGAAAGATGACGGGTTTGATTCCCTTACTATTAAGGTAAAGGAAAGGGAAAGTGGCGAATTCATGGTGTAGATTATTGCTTCACTGTTATAGGGAACAACAGGAGACTGACAGTGTAGCCGAGGTGTCTGATCTTTCAGTCATCGACACATGTGCTGATAAATGAAACACTTGGGCAATATTTAGGTACCCTTATTCTGGAAACGTTTTGCCAACCAGTGACTTCTTCAGTGCAGAGTAGAACTGAAGATGAGTAGCTTGAGGTAATCAGTCCCTCAGCCTGGAGTCGATGTGTTTAGTTCATCGATCTTGAAATAAGTGTACGTACACTTTTTTTCAAGATTGATAGACTGATGACATTGACTCCATGCTGAGGGACTGATTACCACAAATTTGTCTTCCACCATTCTTCTTTGTTCTCGACTGATGAAGCCTCTGGCTGGCGAAACGTTTTCAGAATAAAGATAAGCAAAAGTTGCACAGGTGTCTCATTTATGAACTAATCCTTCTTTTTAAACTATTTATGGACATGTGCTCTTAAGCAGCTCGTCAGGGCGCTCAGACTCGATAATATCAGACATGATGTGTGTGTGTGACGTTAAGAACCATGTTGGTTGGTGTTGGAGGCAGCACTAATGATGTGTCATGTGAGCCAAAGATAAGACTCACACCTCCTGTGACATCTTCAAGGTTTTCCACACCTCACCTTTGGCAGTAATAAAGCTCTATTCTCATGCTTCTGTATTACAACCCAGGAGTCCAAATGGCCTGTTATCCTGGGTGTAATGGGAGCAAAATAAACACAGCAGAAAACTTTTGACTTATATTATCCTTCACCAATTTAGAACAGAAGTATGTACACTATATACACTATGTACAGCGATAGGTATTAGTGCACTCCACGGTAAGCAAGGCAGAATAGAAGCCACTAGAGAGCAGACCGTGCTTCAACCAGCTCTAGAATGGGAATGACAAGGGCAGACAGGAGAGTGGTACCCACGTAACCTCTGCGATTGCCAAAACCATCTTCTTATTGGCTGGAACCTAGGTACTGGTTGAATGACAAGGGCCCCATCGTCAACCCTCAGTCACCTGGTTCGCTGGTTGGGGGAGATAGCCTGTAAATGAGGGTGTGTACATGCGCTGAATAAAGGTTACGTACTCTTTGCATGCCACACCCCCACCCCGAGAAGGCTCAGGATTAGGCTGCCACCTTCCAGTGGTAACCGTGCTGCCATGGCACAAAATAATGGGACCGCCTTTCCTCTCAACCATCCAACTCTTAGATAGAGCTCAGCTTTTCTCGTGACAAAAAGCCAAACCCTAAACTCAGAGTGAGACAGCAGACAGTCTGGCTAGCTTAGGTCCAAGACACAGGCGGACGGTAGCCCGCATCCCCTCACTAAAAAAAACAAACCCACACCAGGGGATAAAAAAAAAGAGCTTGAAAGGGGTTACCACAAGTTAACCTGTAAATAGCTTGTCAATAAAGCTAGGGATCCTTAACCTTGTCAAACCCTGTGTAAAAAAAAAAATTTACCCTAACACATCCTAACCTAATATACAATTATAAATAATATTAGATTCTAGATAAGGAGTCTGCCAACATATTTTCTTTGCCGGCAATATGTACAATTTTCAAAAAAATAGGGTTGCAGTCTTAATGTTCATCTCATGAGCCTTGTGTTGTGGTTCTTCATGGTTTGGAGATATACTAGAGGATTGTGATCACTGTAGACAGTGACCAACTGCGAAGTTTGTCCCACGTATACATCAAAAGTGCTCCAAAGCCAGTACCGGCTCGAGGGCTTCTTTGGTAGAGTAAGCCCTCTGATGCGGCTGGAACTTGGCTGAGAAGTAGGCTACAGGCTGCAACTCCTGGTCCCCGTTTTGCAATAGTACTGCCCCAACCCCAGACTCACAAGCATCAACCTGTAATGAGAAAGGTTTGGAAAAATCTGGAGGCGAAAGAATGGGTGCAGTACACATACGAAACCCTCCTTCAGCTTTTTTAACAAGGATGCACGGTGAAGCCCATGGACTAGATGACTTCTCCACTAAACCATGCTCTAACAGAAATTCTACTTCCTGCTGAAGTAGCCTCTGCTTTTCAGGATTAGCTTTGTAGGGGGAGAGTTTAATAGGTTTAGAGTTTCCCACATCTACATCATGATAACCTAATGTACATTTTTTCTGCACATCCGAAAAAATATCAGGGTATGACTGTAGAAGCACAGTTAAACTTGTTGCTTCAGTTTCAGATAGCCCCACCATTAAAGGGCTAGGGTCCTTGAGGAGGACAGAGTTTGGAAGTTTGACATGAATTTCAGAAATAGAGTGCAAAGAGTCAGAGTCGTCCTCAGAGGGAGAGGACAGAGTCATTACTGGGACTTTATCTGGTGTATGAAAAGATTTTAATTGATTAATGTGGTAAGTTTTAGTTTTTGAGGTCTTATCAATGGGAGCTACCACTTAATTTACATCACATAATTTACTTACAATTTGCATAGGTCCCGTAAATTTAGCTTTCAAGGTGTGGCCAGGTATAGGTTCCTGCACCAACACCTTGTTTCCTGGATGGAAGGAGCGGAATTGTGCACTTCTGTCATACCTCTGTTTCATCTTATTTTGAGCTACCCTTAGGTTAGCCTTGGCTAACTGACGTGCTACCTGCAACCTTGAAGACGGGTTGTAGAGTGTTGAGCTAACGTCTTCCCCCATCCATCCTTCTTTGAGCACCCGAAGAGGACCTCGTACATCGTGCCCAAAGATCAGCTCAAACGGACTATACCCTGTAGACTCTTGCACAGTTTCTCGCACTGAGAACAGCAACAAAGGTAGTGATTCATCCCAGTCTGGAGGAAAATACATGCAAAAAGTTCTCATCATGGTTTTTAACGTCTGATGGAATTTTTCCAACGCGCCTTGGGACTGAGGATGATAGGCAGTGGATAAGTTGTGAATTATCCCTAACCTAGTTAATGCTTCCCTAAATGCTTTGGCAGTGAAGTTAGTACCTTGATCCCTTTGAATAGTTTTAGGAATGCCAAAACAAGAAATAAATCTAGTTAAAGCTTTAAGAATAGCTTTAGTATTAATACTGCGCATGGGAATTGCTTCAGGGTATCTAGTTACTCTATCCATAATGGTAAATAAATACTGATTTCCCGACTTTGATCTAGGTAGCGGACCTACACAATCTGTAATTAAATCTGCTAAAGGTTCTCCATCAGCAGGTATAAGTTGAAGAGGTGCAGGTTTAATGGAATGTCCAGGTTTCCCAACTTGCTGACATTCTCGGCAACACCTGATATGATTCTTCACATCCTGCTTTAATTTTGGCCAATAAAATTCTTTTGTAATTCTATATAATGTTTTAGTAATTCCTAAGTGACTTCCTAATGAAGTATTATGAGCTATATTCAATATTTGAGGTCTAAACTTTGTTGGAACTACTAACCTGTCAGACAATTGCCGGCCCTCTATCTCCTTACCAGTCTCAGTGCAGATCAAATAGTTGTTTTTAAGTTTATACTTGACCGGATGATCCAAAGAGGATTTACCCATGGCTGCCTGAAAAGCGAAATTTAAAGAAGGGTCCTTTCTTTGTTCCTCCCGGAAGGACAGTCCCTCGGGCATGGAAACAGATATCTGGCAATCCTGCAACCTTGGAATAGGAAGGCTTGATCGGGGTCTGTTCACTTGATCTACGAGGCTCTGGCCAGTTTTCCTCGTAAAACAAAGTGGCTACTCCGAGATCGGAGTCGTTCAAGGATAGGTCAACATTCTCGCCAGACAACCCTCGGTTGTCTGGCGAGTTATGGCCAACACCGGAGAAGAATTAATCATTATGGGTTCAGGACACACACTAGCAGTAGTAATGTTATTACCCAGTAATAACATGGTATCTTTCATGGGGAATCCTTCAGATACACCCACAGTCAAGTATCCAGTGTAATATTTGCACTGTACATAAATTTTATGCAAAGGGACAGAATATATAGCTCCTCCAAATGCTTCCAACAAAACAGAGGAATTTAAGGAGGTGTTCTTTGAAAGGGGTAATATTCCTCTCTTATAAGTGAGCAATATGCTCCAGTATCTATAAAGGTTTTGACTTCAGTTGTTTTGGAGTTTTCCTGAAGGGAAATAAGACTGACAGTAGTAAGGGGCCATCCCTTTTTCTACTTCTTTCAAGGACATGTTACTAGGGATGTTAGAGATTTTCCCAATTGATTGGGGTTTTTGGGGGCAGTTGGGACGGATGTGACCTACTTTGTTACACATGTAGCAGACGACAGGTTTGCCTTTAACTCCCTGCTGACGTTGCAACTTGTGTCACTCTGGCTGGTGTCTCTCTCGATACTGTTGTCGAGTTGCACCATGATGAGAGGTTTGTCTCTCACCAGGTGGAGCACAAGTTGAGAAGCGAGGCTCACCAGGTAACTTAGTTGGCTGACGTAGACGTTCTCCTTCCGGCTGGCACTTCATCCTCCAAGGTTGACGATCTCTGCTCATGCCAGGCTGTTGAAAAGAGAGACAGGATCGCTCGGACAAGGAGCGGTTAGTTTCGAAGGTATCAGCCAACCTGGCTGCCTCCAATGCAGTGGTTAAGTCACGATCCTGCAGAAAGACTCGAACCTCTGGTCCCACAGACTCCAGCAGGTTATCAATCAGAATAAACTGCACAAGATCATCGAAGGTAGCAACACCACTTGCTTTATACCAGCTGGTAAAAGCTTTGGTCTGCTGTCGCACAAAATCAACCAGGGATTGACCAAGCTGTCGTTTGCCTAACTTAAAAAGCTTCCGATACTTAGCTGGGATACAGGTATATGCTCCCAACACTGTGGTCTTCATTACTTTATAATCGGAAAAAAACCGTGTCATTTAACACTGACGTAAATTCCTGTGCCTTACCAAACAATGCTGTGTGAACCAACTATGGAAAATTTTATAAGGGGTTACCTGTATATACCTCAACATTATATGCACACAAGTAATCTCATTGGGAGACGACAGCCATATTGTTTACCCTACAGGTGGTCCCTTCGACCGTCACAATCTTATCCATATCTATCCGAGACCAGTATAAATTGGATAGCACCCACAAGTACGGTGCTATTAATTAATTGTGGATTGTATAGATTATATTAGTTTACCTGAATGAAGGGGGGGGGGGAGGTTACACATGGATATATCCATCAAGGAAAACCACTTGTACATAATCCCACCACTTACCAGATATTCTCTGGTGGTCACTTGCTGTAGCTGGATCACCCATAACCTATCCAATTACAACATACCTAACTGGCCAGTATCAGTCTGCTATAACTAGAAGGGTTACTTAACTGTGGGTGATTGATACTCCTTATTTCCTCCATTCACCATCTCATTTCGATGTCCTGCTACACCGACACGGTTCTTATTCCAGCAGGATGAGGTATTCGTTGGCTTGTCCCGGTTTACAAGTCGTGACTCCATAAAAACTTCACTATCCTCGGGACGGGAACCACGAGGACTAACGTGTTCACTCGGAGAAGGGCGACTTATTTCACTTCCCGCATTCTCTTAACTTAGTGTTATTATCACTGATTACATTACAATTCACAAGACGATTTAATATCTCATAATTATTATACACATTAGAGGTCACTCCATTAAGATCTGAGACCGATGAGTGAGGATTAAATCACCGGTATTTTTCCCTGGACACATTCCATGGCGGCACACCAGTCACCACCGGTCCCACCATTATTCACTAATTTTACCACTTATTACAGCAGTGCCGTCAATCACATTTCCTCACTTTTCACCAGGGACAGTTACGACACTTCCTATTATGAAGTGAGGCCTATATTAATCCTTAGGCCGCCGTGAACACCAATTTCCTGGTCCCATGTTTTCACAGCCTCTTAACCCCATTCAAAACACTCCCGCTTCTCCATGCCCCATCTCGACCTATTCCCCCACACATCTGCGCAGGCGCAGCGGTAACCCAGTTGGTTCCATTCCATTTTCAAATACATTTTAACCCAAATCAACACATTAAACACTTATTAGGCACTATAGCTTCGGAAATTAAATAATTTCCACGCCAACGATGCCCAATGCTGTTCCGGCCACCTCAAGGCTCGAGCCTGATTTTCGAAGCTTTCGAAAAATTGTTCTGGTTCGGCCTCATTGAAGCGGGGAACAAGCTGTACTGCTTCTGTAAACAAAAGTCATTTACAAGATGCGAAAACTGCCTTCTTTCTTTTTCCCTATCAAATTCTTCTTTTGCAAATGCTCTCTGTTCCCTAGTCTGCTCAAGATTGATTTTTGCCAGCTCAAGTGCCAACGCCGCTGATTCACCTTGAGACAACCCTGCTGCACTAGATTGACGATTTTGCTCCGTTGATGTATCATCCTCCTGCGAGAACATAGGAGTTTTGTTCCTAGCTCCCATAGAGGGAGGAGTCTGATGTGCTATCTCTTCTTCTTGACGTTTGTCGGTGATCAGTGAACGCAGTTGCGCAGCTGTGAAAGTGCATTCGTAATCAATGCCAATGGAATGAGCAATTTGCCAACAACGCTGAAGGGACAATTTAGGTAGGTTAAACAAGGCATATGCCGACACCAGACGTCTGACTCGTCTAGGTGGCATACCCCAAAGTATAAGTTATTTGCTATGCACAGTACGATTGCAGAATACCTCAACGTAACACGTTATTTGCAGAACATGCTTAGCTATGCACAGTACGATTGCAGAATACGCATACAAGGTGGATACGCAATAGCACAGCTGACTGCAAAATCTTCAAACCGAACAAGCTAGTAGCGAGCTGTTAAAACGATCACACAATAGCGAGGCTGACCATAACAAAGCAACTGATACGCAAAGTTTGTAAAGCGTTGGCAAAGCTAATGCAATGCCAGACAGCAAGCTACACGCTGTTCCACAAGATTGACCGTAGCGAAGCGAGCACACTGAACAAGCTAGTAGCGAGCTGTTGAACGATCACACAATAGCAAGGCTGACCATAGCAAAGCAACTGACACTCAAAGTTTGTAAAGCATTGGCAAAGCTAATGCAACGCCAGACAGCAAGCTACACAATGTTCCTGCTACCAGCTTCACCCTAGGCTCAACTCTTTCTCTAAGTCCCAGCTCCAGCTCCTGGACAGGCCCCCATATTACAACTCAGGAGTCCAAATGGCCTGTTATCCTGGGTGTAATGGGAGCAAAATAAACACAGCAGAAAACTTTTGACTTATATTATCCTTCACCAATTTAGAACAGAAGTATGTACACTATATACACTATGTACAGCGATAGGTATTAGTACACTCCACGGTAAGCAAGGCAGAATAGAAGCCACTAGAGAGCAGACCGTGCTTCATCCAGCTCTAGAATGGAATGACAAGGGCAGACAGAAGAGTGGTACCCACGTAACCTCTGCGATTGTCAAAACCATCTTCTTATTGGCTGGAACCTGGGTACTGGTTGAGCGATGGGGACCCATCGTCAACCCTCAGTCCCCTGGTTCGCTGGTTGGGGGAGATAGCCTGTAAATGAGGGTGTGTACATGCGCCGAATAAAGGTTATGTACTCTTTGCATGTTCCCCAGACCTGTGGAGCGAAATTTTTCTCCAGGCAGAGGGACTGACAACTGCTTTAAGTTTGATGGCTGATCCGGTCATATTTTCTCGACATTGTTTCTACTGTCTTCATCTTTATCACCTCTGTATTCAACTGAAGCAGCCTACTTTGTAGGTTTCTTCGATAATTATAGAGGAACCTAACTGTTGCACAGGTGCACAATAAACTACCTCTCCCAGCTGGAGCTACTAGTGTGCAATAATCTAGCTGAGGATTGTCCTCTTCGCTTCCGGGCCGAGTGGACGTGCTGCACAGGCGCTCCCGATTCAGTTGATTTTCTGCACAGTTTGCCTGTTTTGAGCAATCAACATGGCGGATAGACATGGCAGACGTGTGAATACTGTCTGTGTGGAATTAGTACGTGGAGCCCTAAGCAGTTCTACCATGCAGGTGCTACTCCCTACGATTATTCGTGATGTGTATGGGATACCCAATGAAGAGCTTTATGGCGTGGCTGTTAATGGAGTTACGAGGATTTTCATCAAATTTATAAATGCTGGATTTTACTCAAGCATAGTTGACAAGTACCACGAGAAGAGGATGGCCGTGAATGCAGCAGTGGAGGTATGTCTACATGATGTATCCAGCTATGTGACATACGTAAAAGTCAGGAATGTGCCCTTTGAAGCTACAGAGTATGATGTGGTTGCGGTCTTCCGTCGTTATGGCAAGATTCATGCGGCAGAATTGGGAGTGTGGAAGGATGGGGCTTATGTGGGACTGCCCGAGGGATCCTACAATCTGAAGATGACGTTACGGCAATCGATTCCTTCGTATGTTTTACTGGAAGAGTTCCGAACGCAGGTATACGTATACTATGCAGGACAGAGGCGGACTTGTAGGCTGTGCGGATCATTTGATCATATGGCAGCCCAATGCCATAGGAAACCAGGACGGAGGGAACAGATGCCAACACCGGTGGATCAGCAGTTGGGTCCTGTGGTGCAGGAGACAGATGCGGCCGAAAGGCAGGCATCGTGCAGTTGGAGTGAGGAAGTGGATAAAGCAGAGGCGGAGACGGACTCTTGTGCTACGTTACCTGTAGGGACGGGGCCTGAGCAGACGACGACGACGAACGATGACGGTGAGCCTGTAATGCAACAGGATGGAATGTTGGATGAGGTTTTGAATAACTTCCTGAGTGAGGTGGAGGGGAGTCTGGACGAAAGCAAAAGACTTGGCAGACGATGCACCATCCCCCCAATGAAAAGCAGGGGTGTCACTAGCACGTTAAGAGACCATATGATAAGTGTCAGGGGCCCGAGACTGTTCAACTGCCTCCCAGCACACATAAGGGGGATTACCAACAGACCCCTGGCAGTCTTCAAGCTGGCACTGGACAAGCACCTAAAGTCAGTTCCGGATCAGCCGGGCTGTGGCTCGTACGTTGGTTTGCGTGCAGCCAGCAGCAACAGCCTGGTTGATCAGGCTCTGATCCACCAGGAGGCCTGGTCACAGACCGGGCCGCGGGGGCGTTGACCCCCGGAACTCTCTCCAGGTAAACTCCAGGTAATGAGCAGCGTGGACGCTAATTGGAGGAGACTACAGTCTCATCGGGACGTGGGAAGACCGTGTGCAATGAGGGGAAGAAGCACACGGTAGTGGCTGAGGTGCACAGAGCGTGCATGGAAGAGGAGGTTACATGTGGAGACGGAGGTTCACGCAGGCCATGGGAAAACCTGGGTAGCCACAGCCACTCAAGAGGGAGAGTTTTTTTAGTGCCAGGAAGGAAAAAAAACTGGCAGGAAATGGCAGAAATCGTACACCAAATCCAGTCATTCCTGGAGTGGAACCACAGTCGATGGCCTCCACTCCAAACCAACAGATACAGATACTAATGCCGGAAAAAAAAAATCCCCCCCCCAGTACCAACAATACCACCAGTCCGATAACATTCTTCTTTGCAAATATACAGGGTCTAAAGCCAGCAACAAACAACAAAATACCCTTCATCCGTGGACTGCTTGCAGAGGCAAAGGCAATGTTCGCGGCTTTCACTGAGACCCACATAAAGGATCACTTGGACAACGAAATATGGATCCCAGGTTACAACCTATACAGATGTGACAGAGTGAACAGGCAAAAGGGGGGGGGGGGTTGGCCTGTACATTGCAGAGTCACTTGTTTGCACAGAACTGCTAAATGCCTCAAATGATGTAGTGGAAGTTTTAGCAGTAAAGGTCGAGAACCAAAACCTAGTCATTGTGGTAGTCTACAAGCCTCCGGATGCAACATCCCAGCAATTCCAGGAACAGCTGTTAAAAATTGACCACTGTCTGGAAAACCTTCCAGCTCCTGCACCCAACATCTTGCTCCTGGGGGATTTCAACTTAAGGCACCTAAAATGGAGGAATATAGCAAATAATATTGTTGCAGTAATAACACCAGGAGGCAGCTCTGATGAAAACTCACACTCACGTGAGCTTTTAAATCTCTGCACAAAATTCAATTTAAACCAGCAAATAATTGAGCCTACTAGACTGGAGAATACACTAGACCTCATCTTCACTAACAATGATGATCTGATAAGAAATGTCACCATATCAAAAACAATATACTCAGATCACAACATAACTGAGGTTCAGTCATGTATGCGCGGAGCCCCAGACCGACATAATGAGATTCGTTACGAGGGAGCATTCACCAAATTCAACTTCAATAACAAAAACATAAAGTGGGACCAAGTAAACCAAGTCCTAACCGATATAAGCTGGGAAGATATACTAAGCAACACAGACCCCAACTTATGCCTAGAACAGATTAACTCGGTGGCACTCGATGTATGCACAAGGCTTATTCCTCTAAGAAAAAGGAGGAGTAGATGTAAAACAGAAAGAGACAGGCGCTCCCTTTACAGGCGACGGAAAAGAATAACAGAGCGGCTAAAAGAGGTCAATATATCTGAAATGCGTAGGGAGACACTGGTCAGAGAAATAGCAAGCATCGAACTTAAGCTAAAAGAATCCTTTAGGAGTCAGGAATCGCGGGAAGAACTAAAAGCCATAAATGAAATCGAAAGAAACCCAAAGTATTTCTTCTCCTATGCCAAATCAAAATCGAGAACAACGTCCAGTATTGGGCCCCTACTTAAACAAGATGGGTCCTACACAGATGACAGCAAGGAAATGAGTGAGCTACTCAAGTCCCAATATGACTCAGTTTTTAGCGAGCCGCTAACCAGACTGAGAGTCGAAGATCAAAATGAATTTTTTATGAGAGAGCCACAAAATTTGATTAACACAAGCCTATCCGATGTTATCCTGACGCCAAATGACTTCGAACAGGCGATAAATGACATGCCCATGCACTCTGCCCCAGGGCCAGACACATGGAACTCTGTGTTCATCAAGAACTGCAAGAAGCCCCTATCACGAGCCTTTTCCATCCTATGGAGAGGGAGCATGGACACGGGGGTCGTCCCACAGTTACTAAAAACAACAGACATAGCCCCACTCCACAAAGGGGGCAGTAAAGCAACAGCAAAGAACTACAGACCAATAGCACTAACATCCCATATCATAAAAATCTTTGAAAGGGTCCTAAGAAGCAAGATCACCACCCATCTAGAAACCCATCAGTTACACAACCCAGGGCAACATGGGTTTAGAACAGGTCGCTCCTGCCTGTCTCAACTATTGGATCACTACGACAAGGTCCTAAATGCACTAGAAGACAAAAAGAATGCAGATGTAATATATACAGACTTTGCAAAAGCCTTCGACAAGTGTGACCATGACGTAATAGCGCACAAAATGCGTGCTAAAGGAATAACAGGAAAAGTCGGTCGATGGATCTATAATTTCCTCACTAACAGAACACAGAGAGTAGTCGTCAACAGAGTAAAGTCCGAGGCAGCTACGGTGAAAAGCTCTGTTCCACAAGGCACAGTACTCGCTCCCATCTTGTTCCTCATTCTCATATCCGACATAGACAAGGATGTCAGCCACAGCACCGTGTCTTCCTTTGCAGATGACACCCGAATCTGCATGACAGTGTCTTCCATTGCAGACACTGCAAAGCTCCAGGCGGACATCAACCAAATCTTTCAGTGGGCTGCAGAAAACAATATGAAGTTCAACGATGAGAAATTTCAATTACTCAGATATGGTAAATATGAGGAAATTAAATCTTCATCAGAGTACAAAACAAATTCTGGCCACAAAATAGAGCGAAACACCAACGTCAAAGACCTGGGAGTGATCATTTCGGAGGATCTCACCTTCAAGGACCATAACATTGTATCAATCGCATCTGCTAGAAAAATGACAGGATGGATAATGAGAACCTTCAAAACTAGGGAGGCCAAGCCCATGATGACACTCTTCAGGTCACTTGTTTTATCTAGGCTGGAATATTGCTGCACACTAACAGCACCTTTCAAGGCAGGTGAAATTGCCGACCTAGAAAATGTACAGAGAACTTTCACGGCACGCATAACGAAGATAAAATACCTCAATTATTGGAAGCGCTTGAGGTTCCTAAACCTGTATTCCCTGGAACGCAGGAGGGAGAGATACATAATTATATACACCTGGAAAATCTTAGAGGGACTAGTACCGAACTTGCACACGAAAATCACTCACTACGAAAGCAAAAGACTTGGCAGACGATGCACCCTCCCCCCAATGAAAAGCAGGGGTGTCACTAGCACGTTAAGAGACCATACAATAAGTGTCAGGGGCCCGAGACTGTTCAACTGCCTCCCAGCACACATAAGGGGGATTACCAACAGACCCCTGGCAGTCTTCAAGCTGGCACTGGACAAGCACCTAAAGTCAGTTCCGGATCAGCCGGGCTGTGGCTCGTACGTTGGTTTGCGTGCAGCCAGCAGCAACAGCCTGGTTGATCAGGCTCTGATCCACCAGGAGGCCTGGTCACAGACCGGGCCGCGGGGGCGTTGACCCCCGGAACTCTCTCCAGGTAAACAACAGCTGGGACGTCTGATATGGATGACGTTTTAACGCCAGGGCAGAGACCTGGGAAGAAGTCTTGGAGGCCCAGGTTGGATCTCCCGGAGAGTGGGTGTAGCGGTGCTAAAGTACTGAAAGGTTCAAAGGTTAAGGGGGGGGGTTGGGGGACTGGACAGACAAGATGACAAACGGGGCTGTAGTCAGCAGCCAGGTCACGCGGGTGCCATTCCAAGGCGGTGGGGCAAGCCGCCTTTACTGTCATAATTCAAGGTTGTAACGATCAATGTTAATGGCCTGAGAGCCGAGGTTAAAAGAGTATGGGTGGAATGGTTTTTAAAGAGATTTAATGTAGATATATGCTTCATTCAGGAGCAAAATTATAAGTTTGGTTGTGAGTTGTCTTTGAAAGGTTATAAGTTGTATGTGAGTGGCTCTTTGAGGTTGAAAGGTGGGGTTGCTGTGGCTGTAAAGGAAACCAGTCCATTGCGTATTTTGGGGTGGGAGGAGGGGGGGAGGGTCGTGAGGGTGGAGGGGGAGTGGGGTGCAACGAGGGTTTGTTTTATAGGAGTGTATATGCCGGCAGATGGCAACGCACGAGTCAAGGAGAACTTTGTGAGGGAATTTTTGATGTACTATTTAAGGGGTTTACCTTTTGTCACTGTAATAGGGGGAGATTGGAATTGTGTTATTAGGGGGGGGGGATGTGGAACCGAGGGGGGAGGGGTGTATGTTGGGCTTGTTACGTAATGTGTTTGGAGACGTGGGGGTTTTGGATGTTGTGGGAAGGGGGGGTTGGCAGGTTGAGTATACGTTTGTCAGACGGGATTATGCTGCAAGATTAGATAGGATCTATGCAACGGAAGCTGTATGTGTGTTGGGAGTCAGGACTTTTGATGTGGGGTTTACTGATCATAGGGCAGTTATAGCAGATCTTGATTGGGAAGGTATGGTTAGGATACAATCGGGTTTCTGGAAATTAAATGCAAGACTCGTGAGGCGTGAGGAGGTGAGTATGGCTTTTGGGGAATGGTGGCAAACTTTTTGGGATTCTAGAGAGGTGGAGTCGTCTGTTTTAGAATGGTGGGAAAAGCACGCTAAGCCGGGTATAGCAGGTTTCTATAAGAGGAAGGGAAGGGAAGAGGCAAGGTGGAGGTATGGGTTGCAAAATTATTTTGAATATCAGCTAAATGGGTGTTACGAGGAAGGGGGGGGGCGGCAGTACGGACACATGGTGCAACTCAAGGACAGGTTGGCAGAGTTACATAATGGTAGCTTTGATGCAGTACGTGTAAGGGCGGAAATGGAGGCTGTGCTGTGGGGTGATAAACCTTCGGGAAGTGTTTTGCGAGGTTTTAGGGTAAGGCAGAGGGATTCGACTATTTTAAACTTGGAGGTAAGTGAGGATATGGGTGGTTATCACAAGGGACAGGTACTGAATACTACAGAAGGCATGAGCAATTATGCTGATTTCTGGTTCCAAAAGAAGTGGGGGAAGGGGGAGGAGGGCGATGCTATTGAGGAGGTGTGGGGGGGGGAGAGGTTTAGGGTCATGTGGAGAGGAGGGCATGGGGATGGGAGGTGAGATTAGCATGGGGGAAGTTGAGGAGGCTGTGTTCAACATGAGTACTGGCAAGGCGCCGGGTATAGATGGGATATCAAATGATTTTTATAGAATTCAATGGGAGCACATTAAGTACTGTCTGGTGAGGGTCATGAATTGTATGCGACGGGAGGGACAGTTAGGACAGACTCAGCGAACGGGTGTAGTCGTATTAGTACGCAAAAAGCAAGAGGGAAGAGTATTGAGTGAGTACAGAGCTATTTCGCTAATGTGTGCCGACTACAAGATTTTCGCAAAGATACTGGGCAATAGGATGAAGAAGGTGTTAGGTGGGGTTATTCATAAGGGGCAGATGGGTATTCCGGGCAGAAGCATGAGAGATGGGCATGGCCGCATTAGGGATTTTTTGGAGGGTTGCAACGGGGGAGGGCTTTTGGGCATTGATTGGGAAAATGCATACGACTGTGTGGATAGAAACTTTCTGAGGGCTAGTTTGTTGCATCTCGGTTTTGGCATGGGAGTGGTGAGGTGGGTTGATACAATGTATTCATCTGCAATGGTGCGGGTACAAATTAATGGCAGGATGGGAAGGCCTGTAAGGATGGAGAGGGGTTTGAGACAGGGGTGTCCCCTGTCTCAAATATTGTTTGCGTGTATGCAGCATCCATTTTATGGGCTCGTTGAGGGGAGGGGGATTTTAAATGGGGAGAAGGATGGGTGTATAGATGTGGTGGGGTATGTGGATGATACCACTGTTCTGATGGCCGGAGTGGAGGGATTGCGTACGGTGGAAAGTGTGTTGGAGCTTTTCGGGAGGGCATCTGGCATGCGGGTGAACAGAGCAAAATCAAGTTTGCTGGAGGTGGGTGCCTGGGTGGGGGAAGGGGGGCTTGGGGTTGGAGTTTGGGTGGGAAGTAGTGGCTAGGCTAAAAATTTGCGGAGTTGTATACATGACAGATGCGCGGGAGGCTAGGCAGGTGAATTCGGAGGTGGTGATGGAGAAGGCAGTAAAAAGGTTAAGGAGTTTACGGGCGGGGGACGTCACCTTACAGCAGCGGGCGATAATCGTAAATTCATTAGTTTATAGTAAAGTGTGGAGTATGGCTGTGGTGTATCCACTGCGGACTCCAGACGTACATGAGATTCAGAGGAGGGCATTACGTTATGTTTGGGGTTTCGGGAGGGCATGGCTAAGCAAGGAGGTGGTGATGTCGAATATACGCAGTGGAGGAGTAGGCCTTTTAGCGTTGGGGCCGAGAGTAAAGGCCTTATATGTGAAACAGAGGTTCGTTAGGGAGGGGGGGAAAGAGGGGTTAGAGTGGGGAAAGTGATGAAGGATGTGCGGAGATGGTGGAGCGGAAAAGAATTAATTGAATGCGAGGATATGCTGAGGTTATTGTTATTGATTAGGGAGGTGGAAAAACTTAGGGTGGGGCGTTTGGTGACGATGAGCAGAAGGCCGGAAATCATACAGGGGGTATCGGTTTATCCCTTGTATGATTGGGGTATGATATGGAATGACTTTCGAAAGCTTAAGTTAATGCCGAGAGTACGGGAGTTTGTATATAGATTTATAATGGGGATATTAGCATCGAAAGCTGTTTTGTGTTCAATGGGATTGGTGAGGGAACAGACCTGCGATCACTGTGGAGAACAGGAAACAGCTTTTCATGCGGTTTATTTCTGTGAAGAGTTGAGGGAGGTAAGGGTGTGGTTAGCGAAGGTTTTTAGGTTGATGGGTGGGGGTAATGTAGAGACCCTGCGAGCCTTAACATTAGAAGTACGCGGGGTCTCCAGAGAAGTGAAAAGGGCGATTATGTATGTAGTGGTGGATTTTCTGTATATTTCCTGGGGGATGAGGGACACGGGAGGAGGAAGAATTAGGATTAGGGCAATTGCGGCGGGCATATATAGAACGGTTTGCAGAAACAAACTTATTTACGGGGGACAGTGGAGGACACGTTTTCCGGAGACCTACTGCAAACTTACGGTCAATGGCCTCATTCAGTTGGCGAGCTAATTATACGTAAAGGACTGGTTTCCTTTATAAGCGGGTTGCCATTAGTTTTTCGGAGGGAGAGTGTATGAGGTAAAGGACTTGCGAAGGAATGTGAGGGTCGGGAAGGTATGTACTGCGTGGTGCTGTGTTGACATGTAAGTTTTGTGTGCAAGATTTTGATTAGCCCAAGATTTGTATAAAATAGGTCCTTGAGATTAAAAGAGTTATAGAAGTCACTGTCCATGTTAGTCTACCAGTTTTTGCAAAGATAATTTTTCTGGTATGTATTTTCGCAGTTTTTTATTGTAATTTTGTAGGGAATTTCTTTCCTCTTAGATGGGGTTGATATTTGTTTTTACATAATTTGTTTTCCATCACTTTTGTAATGTTATTAAGTTTCGTTGCTGATGCAACGTATGCTGTAAAAATCTTGCAGTTGTTGATGCTTTATACGCTTATGTAATTTTGTGTAATGCTTATTTTTGTTATAGAGTAATGTTGACGGATAATTACCAGACTTTGTTCTTAAGTTAAATCTCATAATCAGTTGCATGTATATATAAAGTTACAAAAAATAATGTTTGATCACTGCTGTGATCAATACGTGTGCGAATGTTGTGGGTGTATTTATAGATGAGTTTTCATGGGGGGTGACCCCCCCGGGGGGTGGGTCCCCCCTCCAACAGTTTTGTGTGTATGTGTCAGATATATTATCATTTTGTATAATGTGTGTCAGTGCATGGTGTGTATGTATTTTGCGTGTTTCAAAATTTTTCTCTTGCACTTGTGATATAATTCTTGGTAATCTTGTCCAGATCCTGTATTATTGTGGTATTTAATATTTTATACTACCTTGTAATTTATGATGTTTTAAATAAAATATAAAAAAAAATATGTATGCATGGAGCCCCAGACCGACAAAATGAGACTAGTCACGAGGGAGCATTCACCAAATTCAACTTCAATAACAAAAACATAAAGTGGGACCAAGTAAACCAAGTCCTAACCGATATAAGCTGGGAAGATATACTAAGCAACACAGACCCAAACTTATGCCTAGAACAGATTAACTCGGTGGCACTCGATGTATGCACAAGGCTTATTCCTCTAAGAAAAAGGAGGAGTAGATGTAAAATAGAAAGAGACAGGCGCTCCCTTTACAGGCGACGGAAAAGAATAACAGAGCGGCTAAAAGAGGTCAATATATCTGAAATGCGCAGGGAGACACTGGTCAGAGAAATAGCAAGCATCGAACTTAAGCTAAAAGAATCCTTTAGGAGTCAGGAATCGCGGGAAGAACTAAAAGCCATAAATGAAATCGAAAGAAACCCAAAGTATTTCTTCTCCTATGCCAAATCAAAATCGAGAACAACGTCCAGTATTGGGCCCCTACTTAAACAAGATGGGTCCTACACAGATGACAGCAAGGAAATGAGTGAGCTACTCAAGTCCCAATATGACTCAGTTTTTAGCAAGCCGCTAACCAGACTGAGAGTCGAAGACCAAAATGAATTTTTTATGAGAGAGCCACAAAATTTGACTAACACAAGCCTATCCGATGTTATCCTGACGCCAAATGACTTCGAACAGGCGATAAATGACATGCCCATGCACTCTGCCCCAGGGCCAGACTCATGGAACTCTGTGTTCATCAAGAACTGCAAGAAGCCCCTATCACGAGCCTTTTCCATCCTATGGAGAGGGAGCATGGACACGGGGGTCGTCCCTCAGTTACTAAAAACAACAGACATAGCCCCACTCCACAAAGGGGGCAGTAAAGCAACAGCAAAGAACTACAGACCAATAGCACTAACATCCCATATCATAAAAATCTTTGAAAGGGTCCTAAGAAGCAAGATCACCACCCATCTAGAAACCCATCAGTTACACAACCCAGGGCAACATGGGTTTAGAACAGGTCGCTCCTGTCTGTCTCAACTACTGGATCACTACGACAAGGTCCTAAATGCACTAGAAGACAAAAAGAATGCAGATGTAATATATACAGACTTTGCAAAAGCCTTCGACAAGTGTGACCATGGCGTAATAGCGCACAAAATGCGCGCTAAAGGAATAACAGGAAAAGTCGGTCGATGGATCTATAATTTCCTCACTAACAGAACACAGAGAGTAGTCGTCAACAGAGTAAAGTCCGAGGCAGCTACGGTGAAAAGCTCTGTCCCACAAGGCACAGTACTAGCTCCCATCTTGTTCCTCATCCTCATATCCGACATAGACAAGGATGTCAGCCACAGCACCGTGTCTTCCTTTGCAGATGACACCCGAATCTGCATGACAGTGTCTTCCATTGCAGACACTGAAAGGCTCCAGGCGGACATCAACCAAATCTTTCAGTGGGCTGCAGAAAACAATATGAAGTTCAACGATGAGAAATTTCAATTACTCAGATATGGTAAACATGAGGAAATTAAATCTTCATCAGAGTACAAAACAAATTCTGGCCACAAAATAGAGCGAAACACCAACGTCAAAGACCTAGGAGTGATTATGTCGGAGGATCTCACCTTCAAGGACCATAACATTGTATCAATCGCATCTGCTAGAAAAATGACAGGATGGATAATGAGAACCTTCAAAACTAGGGAGGCCAAGCCCATGATGACACTCTTCAGGTCACTTGTTCTATCTAGGCTGGAATATTGCTGCACTCTAACAGCACCTTTCAAGGCAGGTGAAATTGCCGACCTAGAAAATGTACAGAGAACTTTCACGGCGCGCATAACGGAGATAAAACACCTCAATTACTGGGAGCGCTTGAGGTTTCTAAACCTGTATTCCCTGGAACGCAGGAGGGAGAGATACATGATTATATACACCTGGAAAATCCTAGAGGGACTAGTACCAAACTTGCACACGAAAATCACTCACTACGAAAGCAAAAGACTTGGCAGACGATGCACCATCCCCCCAATGAAAAGCAGGGGTGTCACTAGCACGTTAAGAGACCATACAATAAGTGTCAGGGGCCCGAGACTGTTCAACTGCCTCCCAGCACACATAAGGGGGATTACCAACAGACCCCTGGCAGTCTTCAAGCTGGCACTGGACAAGCAACTAAAGTCAGTTCCTGATCAGCCGGGCTGTGGCTCGTACGTTGGTTTGCGTGCAGCCAGCAGCAACAGCCTGGTTGATCAGGCGCTGATCCACCAGGAGGCCTGGTCACAGACCGGGCCGCGGGGGCGTTGACCCCCGAAACTCTCTCCAGGTAAACTCCAGGTAAACACCAAAAGCTCTGTCCCACAAGGCACAGTACTAGCTCCCATCTTGTTCCTCATCCTCATATCCGACATAGACAAGGATGTCAGCCACAGCACCGTGTCTTCCTTTGCAGATGACACCCGAATCTGCATGACAGTGTCTTCCATTGCAGACACTGAAAGGCTCCAGGCGGACATCAACCAAATCTTTCAGTGGGCTGCAGAAAACAATATGAAGTTCAACGATGAGAAATTTCAATTACTCAGATATGGTAAACATGAGGAAATTAAATCTTCATCAGAGTACAAAACAAATTCTGGCCACAAAATAGAGCGAAACACCAACGTCAAAGACCTAGGAGTGATTATGTCGGAGGATCTCACCTTCAAGGACCATAACATTGTATCAATCGCATCTGCTAGAAAAATGACAGGATGGATAATGAGAACCTTCAAAACTAGGGAGGCCAAGCCCATGATGACACTCTTCAGGTCACTTGTTCTATCTAGGCTGGAATATTGCTGCACTCTAACAGCACCTTTCAAGGCAGGTGAAATTGCCGACCTAGAAAATGTACAGAGAACTTTCACGGCGCGCATAACGGAGATAAAACACCTCAATTACTGGGAGCGCTTGAGGTTTCTAAACCTGTATTCCCTGGAACGCAGGAGGGAGAGATACATGATTATATACACCTGGAAAATCCTAGAGGGACTAGTACCAAACTTGCACACGAAAATCACTCACTACGAAAGCAAAAGACTTGGCAGACGATGCACCATCCCCCCAATGAAAAGCAGGGGTGTCACTAGCACGTTAAGAGACCATACAATAAGTGTCAGGGGCCCGAGACTGTTCAACTGCCTCCCAGCACACATAAGGGGGATTACCAACAGACCCCTGGCAGTCTTCAAGCTGGCACTGGACAAGCAACTAAAGTCAGTTCCTGATCAGCCGGGCTGTGGCTCGTACGTTGGTTTGCGTGCAGCCAGCAGCAACAGCCTGGTTGATCAGGCGCTGATCCACCAGGAGGCCTGGTCACAGACCGGGCCGCGGGGGCGTTGACCCCCGAAACTCTCTCCAGGTAAACTCCAGGTATATCAATAAAAGAGTGAAATGGATTGCCTGCACATATCTATCCTAGCATGAGCTAATTTGGGAAGAGAGCTAAAATGCTCTCACTTCACACGGCGTGTGTCTGGGTTCGATTCCCAGCGCGGGTAGAAACGTTGGGTGTGTTTCTTTACACCTGTTGTCTATGTTCCCCATCAGTAAAATAGGTACCTGGGTGTTAGTGGACTGGTGTGGGTTCCATCCTGGGTGTTAGTGGACTGGTGTGGGTCGCATCCTGGGACAAAACTGACCTAATTTGCGAGAAATGCTCAGCATAACAAGGGTCTTCCTGTATAGTAGTATGTCACTGTTGTCAGCTATGGTCTGTATACCATGTACGTGTACTTGTACTTGTACATGTACTTGTATACCATGTACATGTACTTGTACTTGTACATGTACATGTAATTGTATACCATGTACATGCACTTGTACTTGTATACCATGTACATGTACTTGTACTTGTACATGTACTTGTACTTGTATACCATGTACATGTACTTGTACTTGTATACCATGTACATGTACTTGTACTTGTACATGTACATGTACTTGTATACCATGTACATGTACTTGTACTTGTACATGTACATGTACTTGTATACCATGTACATGTACTTGTACTTGTACATGTACTTGTACTTGTACATGTACATGCACTTGTACTTGTACATGTACATGTACTTGTATACCATGTACATGTACTTGCACATGTACATGTACTTGTATACCATGTACATGTACTTGTACTTGTACATGTACATGTACTTGTACTTGTACATGTACATGTACATGTACATGTACTTGTACTTGTACATGTACATGTACTTGCACATGTACATGTACTTGTATACCATGTACATGTACATGTACTTGTACATGTACATGTACTTGTACATGTGTAGTGATACTGGTCCTGTGGGGAGCAGCAGCAGGATAATACTGCACCACCTCTAGGGGCCCTTAACAACAACAACAGTTTGGCGTGCGTCATGGGCACCAACATATGGTGTGTGATTCTCTCCTACTTTATCCATTTATCACCGATGCAGATTACATGGTGAGTTTAAATATGTGGCCTGTAGTTATAACTTTTCTCTTGACATATGCAAGACATCACCATCCCTGTAGAAGCCATTATTAGATGTACTAGTCATTATATTTTGTTGTTGCAGAAGTACTATGAAGATTCTATGTTCAATAAAGCCTAGAGATAAGGCCTGTGTTTCTATCACAACAATTTATTGAACATAGAATCCTGGGCTACCTGGTGGTGATCCTGCGCTAGACTACATCACAACATGGAGCGTTTACTGAAACCTGAGAGGCTAGACTGTGACCCCAGCTTATCAACGGCTGCTCAGGAATGGAAGCACTGGTTTAAGACTTTCGAAAACTTCTTGGGAGCCCTTCCTAAGGAAGATCTAGATAAACTAAGTCTGCTCATCAATTTTGTGTCACCTAAGATATATGAGGCTATTTCTGAGTGTAATACCTACGAAGATGCTATCAAAACCCTCAAGTCTCAGTATATTAAACCTACAAATGAAATCTTTGCACGCTATCGCCTTGCAACTCGCCGCCAGCAGATTGATGAGTCCTTAGAGGAATACTTTCAAGCACTGAAAATTTTAGGTAAGGACTGTCACTTCCAAGCAGTGACAGCTGCTCAGTATTGTGAAGAGTCCATCAGGGATGCTTTTATCAGTGGCCTGCAATCACCAATAATAAGGCAGCGTTTATTGGAGAATAAAACTCTCGACTTAGCCGCTGCCTTTGACCAGGCAAGAGCTCTAGATTCAGCCCAGAAGAATTCTGAAGTATACAGTACCACTCAGCCTTCTCGAGTGGTAAGTGCTGCAATTCCTGACCAAGACTCTTGCAATGAAGTTACTGGGGAACCTGCCTCAGTGACAGCAGCAGCAGGTACGGTGTGTTTCTTTTGTGGTTTTTCAAGACATCCACGTCCAAAGTGTCCTGCTCGTGAAGCAATGTGCCATAAATGCCACAAGAAAGGTCACTTTGCTAAAGTATGTCGTGCTAATGCATCAACAAGAGCTAGTGCCTCCACACATTCCAGTGATCATGCGACTCTAGCAACAGTGACTTCTGCGGCTACTCCAAATTCACTGTCAAAGGCAGTTGTGAAAGTATTCATCAAAGGAACAGAAGTAGATGGTCTTATTGATAGTGGCAGCTCAGAGAGTTTCATCAACCTTGACTTAGTTAAACGGCTCTCCTTGACTCTACATCACTCATCAGGTACCGTTTCCATGGCATCAACATCTCTCTCTATTCAGACCTTAGGGTTTTGTAAGGTAAATCTCAGAGTTAATGGAAAGGATTATCAAGATGTACATTTAGCTATTCTGCCACAACTGTGCTCTGATGTTATCCTTGGTCAGGACTTTCAGAAGCTGCATGGTAGTGTCACCTTAACATATGGAGGTGAACTGCCTCCTCTTGTTGTCTGTGGACTTAGCACTTTAAGGGTAGACCCACCAAAGCTGTTTGCAAATCTTACCGCGGATTGCCATCCTATATCAGCTAAGTCACGCCGCTATTCTTATGAGGATCGGATGTTCATTGAGAAAGAAACTCAGAGGCTGCTGAAGGAGGGTATTATAGAACCGAGTGATTCCCCTTGGCGTGCACAGGTTGTTGTTGTTAAAGATGGTTATAGGAAACGGAGACTGGCTATCGATTACTCTGAGACAATCAACAAATTTACACTTCTTGATGGGTACCCTCTACCTCGAATTGACGATACAGTGAACAAAATTGCTCAGTACTACGTGTTTAGCACAATTGATCTGCAGAGTGCCTATCATCAAGTCCCTATAAGGAATGAAGATAAACCATACACAGCGTTTCAGGCTAGTGATGGCCTGTATCAGTTTACCAGAGTCCCTTTTGGAGTCACCAATGGGGTAGCCTGCTTCCAACGAATTATGGATTCACTCATTCAGGAAGAGCAACTCATGGGAACTTACGCGTATTTAGATAATGTTACCATTTGTGGCAAGACCCAGGAGGAACATGATGCAAACCTTGATAAGTTTTTGGAAGCCGCCAAGAAGAAAAATATCAGTTACAATGAGGAAAAGTGCACTTTTTCAACTAAAAGGCTTAGCATCCTTGGTTATGTAGTGGAAGGAGGTTCAATATTCCCAGACCCTGAACGACTACGACCTCTACGGGAACTTCCAATGCCTCAAGACAAAAAGTCACTCCGAAGAACTCTTGGTCTCTTTGCTTATTACTCACAATGGATCTACAACTATTCAAGTAAAGTCCGCCCATTGAGTGCTACCACATTTCCTGTGACAAAGGAAGCAGAAGCCGCTTTCCATACTCTCAAACAGGACATTGAAAACTCAGTAGTTCAAGCCATTGATGAGTCCCTACCATTCGAAGTGGAAACGGATGCATCTGACATTGCCATTGCTGCAGTCTTATCTCAGGCAGGACGACCAGTAGCCTTCTTTTCGAGAACTTTTCAAGGATCAGAGAAATGTTATGCTGCTGTAGAAAAGGAAGCCCAGGCCATCATAGAAGCAGTTCGCCACTGGAGGCATTATTTAACTGGTAGACATTTCACCATAAGGACTGACCAACGGTCCGTGATGTATATGTTCGACAAGAGGCACAAAAGTAGGATAAAGAATGACAAGATATTACGCTGGAGGATGGAACTATCGTGTTATGACTTTGATATTCTGTACCGACCGGGTCAAGAGAACATCTCACCTGATGCATTCTCTAGGTCCCACTGTGGAGCAGCATGTCATGATTTGCAATCACTCTCAGCTCTCCACAAGGCTTTGTGTCACCCAGGAGTTACACGCCTGTACCATTTTGTCAAATCAAAGAACATGCCCTACTCAGTGGAAGATGTGCGACAAGTGATCAGAGCATGCAGAGTATGTGCAGAGTGCAAGCCAAACTTTCATCAGCCAGAGAAGACTCATCTCATAAAATCCACCCAGCCTTTCGAAAGATTGAATATAGATTTCAAAGGACCTCTACCAAGCACAAATCAGAATAGGTATTTCCTTAACATAGTAGATGAATATTCAAGGTTTCCCTTTGTATTCCCCTGTGCAAATATGGCTGCTTCAACTGTTATTAGTTGTCTTTCACAGTTGTTCTCTATTTTTGGTATGCCAGCTTATATCCATTCAGACAGGGGATCCTCGTTCATGAGTAACGAACTTCAGGAGTTTTTGGCTAGCAAAGGTATTGCCTGCAGCAGAACAACAAGCTACAACCCTCAAGGCAATGGTCAAGTGGAGCGGTTCAATGGTACTATATGGAAGGCAGTTACAATGACATTAAAGTCGCGCAATCTACCTGTTCAACACTGGCAAACTGTCCTACCTGATGCTCTTCACTCTATTAGATCACTGCTGTGCACAGCTACTAATGCAACCCCTCATGAAAGACTCCTCAACTATTCACGTCGTTCCTCTACGGGAGCCTCCGTGCCCACTTGGTTATGTCATCCTGGACCCGTTCTCCTGAAGAGTCACCGTAGGATGAACAAGACGGATCCTTTAGTGGAAGAGGTAGAGCTCCTGCAAGCTAATCCACATTACGCCCACATTCGCTACCAAAATGGTGAAGAGACTACAGTATCTACAAGACATTTAGCCCCAGTTGAAATCCCTATTAGTGTGGAATCTCAAGATACACCAATAGATGTGAAAGATGCTTCGTTTTCTCCTGGAAAGCCCCTTGAGACTACCCCTATGGAAATAGAGGATTCTGCTCCAGCAGTTAATCAAACCCCGCTGGAAAATATCGAACCTGGTGAAGAGGCTCAAGGGCTACGAAGGTCGGGACGTGTACGTCGCCCACCTAACAGTTTGGGAGATTACTGTCTCTGATATTTTAGAAGGGGGAGATTGTAGTGATACTGGTCCTGTGGGGAGCAGCAGCAGGATAATACTGCACCACCTCTAGGGGCCCTTAACAACAACAACAGTTTGGCGTGCGTCATGGGCACCAACATATGGTGTGTGATTCTCTCCTACTTTATCCATTTATCACCGATGCAGATTACATGGTGAGTTTAAATATGTGGCCTGTAGTTATAACTTTTCTCTTGACATATGCAAGACATCACCATCCCTGTAGAAGCCATTATTAGATGTACTAGTCATTATATTTTGTTGTTGCAGAAGTACTATGAAGATTCTATGTTCAATAAAGCCTAGAGATAAGGCCTGTGTTTCTATCACAACAACATTATAATCGTGACTGATTCCTACTTACACTTAGATATTGCAAGGACCACAATGTAAATTATCACTCTGGCTTTTTTAGTTATCCGAGGTAATTTTACATAAGTTAAACTATGTAAGATGTGCACCAGAAGTAATGGAAATAAGTCACTTTGTCTGACTTTTTTAGGGTTATCTTGGGTAAATTAATTCTATGCTACTATGTGTAATAAATGTAATTACGAGTACTTGGAAGGCAACACTCTCCCCTCACACGCTGAGAGTCTGTGGTTCGATTCCCAGCACGGGTGAAAATATTGGGCATATTACCTTACAACTGCTGTCCCTGTTCACCCAGCAGCAAGTAGGTACCTGGGTGTTAGTTGACTGGTATAGGTGGCATCTTGGAAGACAAGATTGAAGGACCACAATGGAAATAAGACAGTCAGTCCTTGATGACGCGCGGACTTTCTTGAGTCATCCTGGGTGGTTAACCCTCCCCAGGTTATCTTGGGTAGTTAACCCTCCCCAGGTTATCTTGGGTAGTTAACCCTCCCCAGGTTATCTTGGGTAGTTAACCCTCCCCAGGTTATCTTGGGTAGTTAACCCTCCCCAGGTTATCTTGGGTAGTTAACCCTCCCCAGGTTATCCTGGGTGGTTAACCCTCCCCAGGTTATCCTCGGTGGTTAACCCTCTGGGTTAAAAATCCTATTAGGACACATTATTATTATTATTATTATTATAATCATGGGGGAGCGCTAAACCCGTAGGATTATACAGCGCATGTGGGGGGGATAGAAGGTATTCAGGCTCAATTCAGGGAACCGGAGCACAAATCCAATTCCCTAGATCAAGAGCCCTTCACCAGCGTCAAGGAACCTCCCTTGAGGGGACTATTAGGACACAGGTGAGTGGCTAGCGCCGTGGCTCCGGGTTCATGACGGTGCAGGTCATCAGTGGCCCTATAACCCCACAACAACCATAACACCTCTACAACTCGCACATTTAATGCACATTTTAGCCAATTATCGTCATTATATGAAAATCCGGAGTAAATACCCCTTCACCGTTTATTTGCAAGGTCAGTAAACACACAGTTACATTATTATTTATTAACAGACTGTGATAAAGAGGGCGGTGGATGCCACATCCTTGGATCAAAACCTTGTTTGTTGTTGTCCAGGTTTAAGGTTTCACCAATAATGTAATAAAAGTCAAAGTATTGATCACTGAGAGTGAGATATTATCCTGCTGGATAACATAACTAAAACAAGTTTTATCTTGTATAATTGCGTGATAACTCTGCTTCCTGGATAACTCTGCTGCCTGGATAACTCTGCTGCCTGGATAACTGCTGCCTGGATAACTCTGCTGCCTATATAACTGCTGCCTGGATAACTCTGCTGCCTGGATAACTGCTGCCTGGATAACTGCTGCCTGGATAACTGCTGCCTGGATAACTCTGCTGCCTGGATAACTCTGCTGCCTGGATAACTGCTGCCTGGATAATCTGTTGCCTGGATAACTCTGCTGCCTGGATAACTCTGCTGCCTGGATAACTGCTGCCTGGATAACTGCTGCCTGGATAACTCTGCTGCCTGGATAACTCTGCTGTCTGGATAACTACTGCCTGGATAACTCTGTTGCCTGGATAACTCTGCTGCCTGGATAACTCTGCTGCCTGGATAACTGCTGCCTGGATAACTGCTGCCTGAATAACTGCTGCCTGAATAACTGCTGCCTGGATAACTGCTGCCTGGATAACTGCTGCCTGGATAACTCTCCTGCCTGGATAACTCTGCTGCCTGGATAACTCTGTTGCCTGGATAACTCTGTTGCCTGGATAACTCTGCTGCCTGGATAACTACTGCCTGGATAACTCTGTTTCCTGGATAACTGCTGCCTGGATAACTCTGTTGCCTGGATAACTGCTGCCTGGATAACTCTGCTGCCTGGATAACTGCTGCCTGGATAACTGCTGCCTGGATAACTCTGCTGCCTGGATAACTCTGCTGCCTGGATAACTGCTGCCTGGATAACTGTTGCCTGGATAACTCTGCTGCCTGGATAACTCTGCTGCCTGGATAACTCTGTTGCCTGGATAACTGCTGCCTGGATGACTCTGTTGCCTGGATAACTCTGCTGCCTGGATAACTCTGCTGCCTGGATAACTCTGTTGCCTGGATAACTGCTGCCTGGATAACTCTGCTGCCTGGATAACTCTGCTGCCTGGATAACTCTGCTGCCTGGATAACTCTGCTGCCTGGATAACTCTGTTGCCTAGATAACTGCTGCCTGCATAATTCTGCTACCTGGATGACTCTGTTGCCTGGATAACTCTGCTGCCTGGATAACTCTGCTGCCTGGATAACTCTGCTGCCTGGATAACTGCTGCCTGGATAACTCTGTTGCCTGGATAACTCTGCTGCCTGGATAACTCTGCTGCCTGGATAACTCTGCTGCCTGGATAACTGCTGCCTGGATGACTCTGTTGCCTGGATAACTCTGCTGCCTGGATAACTCTGCTGCCTGGATAACTCTGTTGCCTGGATAACTGCTGCCTGGATAACTCTGCTGCCTGGATAACTCTGCTGCCTGGATAACTCTGCTGCCTGGATAACTCTGCTGCCTGGATAACTCTGTTGCCTAGATAACTGCTGCCTGCATAATTCTGCTACCTGGATAACTCTGCTGCCTGAATAACTCTGCTGCCTGGATAACTCTGCTGCCTTGATAACTCTGCTGCCTGGATAACTCTGCTGCCTGGATAACTCTGCTGCCTGGATAACTCTGCTGCCTGGATAATTCTGCTACCTGGATAACTCTGCTGCCTTGATAACTCTGTTGCCTGGATATCTGCTGCCTGGATAATTCTGCTACCTGGATAACTCTGCTGCCTGGATAACTCTGCTGCCTGGATAACTCTCTTGCCTGGATAACTGCTGCCTGGATAATTCTGCTACCTGGATAACTCTGCTGCCTGGATAACTGCTGCCTGGATAACTCTGCTGCCTGGATAACTCTGCTGCCTGGATAACTCTGCTGCCTGGATAACTGCTGCCTGGATAACTGCTGCCTGGATAAGTCTGCTTCCTGGATAATTCTGCTACCTGGATAACTCTGTTGCCTGGATAACTCTACTGCCTGGATACCTGCTGCCTGGATAACTCTGTTGCCTGGATAACTGCTGCCTGGATGACTCTGTTGCCTGGATAACTCTGCTGCCTGGATAACTCTGCTGCCTGGATAACTCTGTTGCCTGGATAACTGCTGCCTGGATAACTCTGCTGCCTGGATAACTCTGCTGCCTGGATAACTCTGCTGCCTGGATAACTCTGCTGCCTGGATAACTCTGTTGCCTGGATAACTGCTGCCTGCATAATTCTGCTACCTGGATAACTCTGCTGCCTGAATAACTCTGCTGCCTGGATAACTCTGCTGCCTTGATAACTCTGCTGCCTGGATAACTCTGCTGCCTGGATAACTCTGCTGCCTGGATAACTCTGCTGCCTGGATAATTCTGCTACCTGGATAACTCTGCTGCCTTGATAACTCTGTTGCCTGGATAACTGCTGCCTGGATAATTCTGCTACCTGGATAACTCTGCTGCCTGGATAACTCTGCTGCCTGGATAACTCTCTTGCCTGGATAACTGCTGCCTGGATAATTCTGCTACCTGGATAACTCTGCTGCCTGGATAACTGCTGCCTGGATAACTCTGCTGCCTGGATAACTCTGCTGCCTGGATAACTCTGCTGCCTGGATAACTCTGCTGCCTGAATAACTCTGTTGCCTGGATAACTCTGCTGCCTGGATAACTGTTGCCTGGATAACTCTGCTCCCTTGGATAACCCAGCTGCCTTGATAAGATAATTCTGCTGCTTGGATAAACCTGCTGCCTGGATAACTCTGCTGCCTGAATAACCCTGTATATTTGTGTAACTCTGGCTATCATGAGTAGTGCTGGGAAAGTGCTGGTTTCTAGTGATTTGTTAAAGAGTAATGAAATACCAGGTGAAATACCAGGTGAAATACCAGGTGAAATACCAGGTGAAATGGAGGAACTTGAGCTAGATTTCCTGATTTATTTTTAAGTGACTTAATAATCATAGTGAATTCCCATCTAAGTAATCGCTTGCTCGGGTATTTGTACCTGGGATTTTGCTGTGTTTGAGAAAAAAATAATTTATCTTGTTAACTGTATCAATAGGCTGTAGTTGGGTTTCATTCAGCTAAGTTTGGACAATATCCCTAGTTTTTTTCGGTTTGTGGGCGCCTAGAATCTGAGAGTGTTTTCCAGGTCTTTTTTATATCTTCTCTTGTTTCGGTGAATCTATTGTGGTAGTACAGTTGCTTAGCCTTTCTTATTAGTTTGGTGAGAACTGATGCGTAATGTTTATTAATAACTTTGTTTATTAAACTTTGTCTATATTGCTTTTCATATTCATGTTTCTTATCAATGGATCTTAGTACGCCGTGGTTAGCCAAGGGCACCTTAGCCGTTTATTCGTAATCTGTTTCGCTTTTATGGGACAATGTTTGTTATATAGTCTAAATTGTTAAGAAATATGTCTATCTAATCATCAATACTATTAGCCTCGGAGAATTTTGTAGGTCAGTCAACCATACCTAGCCTCGTCATGGAGTCTGAAAGAGACCTTGTTGTATTTGAGTGGTTGTTTACTAATGTTTGTTAAGAAGAAGGTGGGGTAGTGGTCAGTAGTGCTGTCTGTGATTATCCCTGATTTAAGAGGAGCTAGTATATTAGTCCATATATGGTTGATTATGGTTGCACTTGTCTCAGCCTGGTTGGTTTTGTTATAGCTGGTATGAGTAGTGTGTTGTTCATATTGTTGAAGTCAGTTACTGGCTGGTCAGTAACTCTACATGACAAACAGTGAAAGGGTTAAATTTAGTGATGGTAGAGTGTGTGTTGGAGGTGAGATGAAGGGAGTGGAGATGGTGGGTAGAAACAAGTGAGGAAAGGAGGAGAAGCAAAGACAGGCGGGATGTCAGACATATACTAGTGCCATCCAACTTATGACCTGCTCAACATACGACCACTCGTACTTGTGACCGTACGTCTGGCAGCAAACATATGCTAATGTTCTGGGAAATAAACAACTGTTTGTGTTGTACACAGTGTTTCTCCTAAACCTTACAGTATAAAATACAGTACTAAAAGCATAAAAAGTAAAGTAAAAAATGAAATACAAAAATAAAACAATAAAATGAACTCATTATAATAACTGTCATGTTGATATACAGTAGTAAAATATTTAGTAAAAAGTAACATATGGTACTATGTAGGTACAGTAGGGCCCCACTTATACGGCGGGTTAGGTTCCAGGCTGTCGCCGGAAAGCAGACATCGCCGGAAGGCAGAACTCCATTTTTTTCCATTTATAAATGCATATAAATGCCAGACAACAAATTTACACTAAATTATATTAAGTTAGTAATAGAACTAGGCATTAAAAACACACAAAGTAAAATACAGTCACAGTAAATTCATTACTTATCTTAAAGTATTTGTAATCTTAATGTAGGGAGAGAGGTGAGTAGTACTTATTTGTAGGTAGCCCAGGTGTAGGTAGCCCAGGTGTAGGTAGCCCAGGTGTAGGTAGCCCAGGTGTAGGTAGCCTAGGTGTAGGTAGCCCAGGTGTAGGTAGCCCAGGTGTAGGTAGCCCAGGTGTAGGTAGCCCAGGTGTAGGTAGCCCAGGTGTAGGTAGCCCAGGTGTAGGTAGCCCAGGTGTAGGTAGCCCAGGTGTAGGTAGCCCAGGTGTAGGTAGCCCAGGTGTAGGTAGCCCAGGTGTAGGTAGCCCAGGTGTAGGTAGCCCAGGTGTAGGTAGCCCAGGTGTAGGTAGCCCAGGTGTAGGTAGCCCAGGTGTAGGTAGCCCAGGTGTAGGTAGTCCAGGTGTAGGTAGCCCAGGTGTAGGTAGCCCAGGTGTAGGTAGCCCAGGTGTAGGTAGCCCAGGTGTAGGTAGCCCAGGTGTAGGTAGTCCAGGTGTAGGTAGCCCAGGTGTAGGTAGCCCAGGTGTAGGTAGCCCAGGTGTAGGTAGCCCAGGTGTAGGTAGCCCAGGTGTAGGTAGCCCAGGTGTAGGTAGTCCAGGTGTAGGTAGCCCAGGTGTAGGTAGCCCAGGTGTAGGTAGCCCAGGTGTAGGTAGCCCAGGTGTAGGTAGCCCAGGTGTAGGTAGTCCAGGTGTAGGTAGTCCAGGTGTAGATAGCCCAGGTGTAGGTAGCCCAGGTGTAGGTAGCCCAGGTGTAGGTAGTCCAGGTGTAGGTAGCCCAGGTGTAGGTAGCCCAGGTGAAGGTAGCCCAGGTGTAGGTAGCCCAGGTGTAGGTAGCCCAGGTGTAGGTAGCCCTGGTGTAGGTAGCCCAGGTGCAGGTAGCACTGGCTCCCCGTCTCATACTTAATATACGATATTTAAAATATCCCAGAGAGGTAAAATACACATACAGTACACTCATTATTTACCTTAAAATATGTGTAATCTTAATATAGGAAGAGAGGTGAGTAGTATTTATTTGTATAAAGTCAGTGTAGGTAGCTGGTAGGTGTAGCCTGGGCTACACCTACCGGCTACCTACACTGTGGCCCAGAGCCATATTATTAACATTGACATGCCTTGTTCACTGAATTTAATCATTTCTAACAACTACCTTTAGATGCCATCATAAACGAAGGTAGAAGTAATGAATAATTCATGTCGAAAATTGTAAACAAAAGTGGAGTGGGAGAGTGGCTGAGCCAAACGCAGATTCATACACATTTTCTCTGATGGCTGAGCAGAGAAAACGTAATGTTGTCCCTCCACCCGGCTACCACACAGCTCCACAAGTATTATTATCAAAGCACATAAAATATGCAATAAATGCCAGACAACAAGTTTACACTAACTTATATTAAGTTAGCAATAGAAACAGGCATTAAAAACACAATAAAAGGTAAGATACACACAGAGTACACTTATTACTTACCTTAAAATATTAATATTAATGTGTG
>NW_027198851.1:0-35000 GCF_038502225.1 Cherax quadricarinatus
GTCAGGCAGCGCCAGCTGGTGTCTTAGTGTCAGGTAAGACCAGCTGGTGTCTAAGTGTAAGGTAAGACCAGCTGGTGTCTTAGTGTAAGGTAAGACCAGCTGGTGTCTTAGTGTATGGTAAGAGCAGCTGATGTCTTAGTGTAAGGTACGACTAGTTGGTGTCTTTTTGTAAGGTAAGACCAGCTGGTGTCTTAGTGTCATGTAAGACCAGTTGGTGTCTTTGTGTAAGGTAAGATCAGCTGTTGTATTAGTGTCAGGTAAGATCAGTTGGTGTCTTTGTGTAAGGTGAGACAAGCTGGTGTCTTAGTGTCAGGTAAGACCAGTTGGTGCCTTAGTGTCAGGTAAGACCAGCTTGTTTCTTAGTGTCAGGTAAGATCAGCTAGAGTCTTAGTATCGGGAAAGTGAAGCTGGTGTCTTAAGTTTCTTGTATGACCAGCTGGTGTCTTAAGTTTCTTGTACGACCAGCTGGTGTCTCAGTGTCAGGTATGAGCAGCTGGTGACTTAGTGTCAGGTATGACCAGCTGGTGTGTAAGTGTCAGGTAAAACCAGCTGGTGCGTTAGTGTCAGGAAAGGCCAGCTGGTGTCTTAGTGTCAAGCAAGAGCAGCTGGTGTCTTAGTGTAAGTTAAGACCAGCTGGTGTCTTAGTGTCAGGTATGACCTGCTGGAGTCTTATTGTCATTTAAGACCAGCTGGTGTCTTAGTGTCTGGTAAGACCAGTTGGTGTCTTTTTGTCAGGTAAGACCAGCTGGTGTCTTAGTGTCAGTTAATACCAGCTGGTGTCTTAGTGTCAAGTAAGACCTGCAGGTGTCTTAGTGCCAGGAAAGGCCTGCTGGTTTCTTAGTGTTTTCTTAGTGTCAGGTAAGACCGGCTGGTGTCTTAGTGTCAGGTAAGACAAGCTTGTGTCTTAGTGTCAGGTAAGACCTGCTGGTTTCTTAGTGTCAGGTAAGTCCAGCTGGTGTCTTTGTTCTTTGTTGGTTATCCTGGCGTCAGTGTCACTCTCAGTAGAGTCAAATGTAATCTGAAGACGCCACAGCGCCTCATGCCGTCACTCCCCTTGCACAAAAAAAATGCTGACCAAGTACTTTTGCTTCCTTGCCACTTCCTCGATGAAGCAAAGCAGAATGTCTGATTCTTGCTGTCTTAAGCATACACAACAATGTCCACTATCTTTACTATGGTAATAAAGAGGGAGCAGGATTTTCCTTAATTGTCCTGCTAAAGTAAGAGATGAACTGTCTCTTATTAAACTACACCTTGCAACACTGTACTGCAAGTAGCAGCAGTCAACTTGACCACGTCGTATACTCGTACGGCATCTGTGATCAAATACTCATTGTAGCAGTAAACAAGACGCTTGCCCCTTCTGAGAGGGCTGGGCCCCTCAGGGCTGAAAGGGGCTGAAGGGGCTGAAGGGGCTGATACCGCCCTCCTGGAGAAAATTTCTCCACACCTTCCTCACGACCGCTCGTAACACCTCCCCTCTCAGGACCGCTCGTAACACCTCCCATCTCACGATCGCTCGTAACACCTCCCCCCTCACGACCGCTCGTAACACCTCGCCCCTCACGATTGCTCGTAACACCTCCCTCCTCACGACCGCTCGTAACACGTCCCCTCTCAGGACCGCTCGTAGCACCTCCCATCTCACGATCGCTCGTAACACCTCCCCCCTCACGACCGCTCGTAACACCTCGCACCTCACGATTGCTCGTAACACCGCCCTCCTCACGACCGCTCGTAACACCTCCCCTCTCACGACCTCTCGTAACACCTCCCACCTCACGACCGCTCGTAACACCTCCCCCTCACGACCGCTCGTAACACCTCCCCCCTCAAGACTGCTCGTACCTCCCCCCTCACGACCGCTTCCCCCTCACAACCGCTCGTAACACCTCCCCCCTCACGACCGCTCGTAACACCTTCCCCCTCACGACCGCTCGTAACACCTTCCTCCTCACGACCGCTCGTAACACCTTCCCCCTCACGACCGCTCGTAACACCTCCCCCTCACGACCGCTCGTAACACCTCCCCCCTCACGACCGCTCGTAACACCTCCCCCTCACGACCGCTCGTAACACCTCCCCCCTCACGACCGCTCGTAACACCTCCCCCCTCAAGACCGCTCGTAACACCTCCCCCCTCACGACCGCTCGTAACACCTACCCCCTCACCACCGCTCCTAACACCTCCCCGCTCACGACCGCTCGTAACACCTTCCCCCTCACGACCGCTCGTAACACCTTCCTCCTCACGACCGCTCGTAACACCTTTCCCCTCACGACCGCTCGTAACACCTCCCCCGTCACGACCGCTCGTAACACCTCCCCCCTCACGACCGCTTGTAACACCTTCCCCTTCACGACCGCTCGTAACACCTCCCCCCTCACGACCGCTCGTAACACCTCCCCCCTCACGACCGCTCGTAACACCTCCCCCATTACGACCGCTCGTAGTACCTCCCCCTCACGACCGCTCGTAACACCTCCCCCCTCACGACCGCTCGTAACACCTCCCCCCTCACGACCGCTCGTAACACCTCCCACCTCACGACCGCTCTTAACACCTCCCCGCTCACGACCGCTCGTAACACCTCCCCCTCACGATAGCTTGTAACACCTCCCCCTCACGACCGCTCGAAATACCTCCCCCCTCACGACCGCTCTTAACACCTACCACCTCACGACCGCTCGTAACACCTACCCCCTCACGACCGCGCGTAACACCTTCCCCCTCAAGACCGCTCGTAACACCTCCCCCCTCACGACCGCTCTTAACACCTACCACCTCACGACCGCTCGTAACACCTACCCCCACACGACAGCTCGTAACACCTTCTCCCTCACGACCGCTCGTAACATATCTCCCCTCAGGACTGCTCGTAACACCTTCCCCCTCACGACCGCTCGTAACATCTTCCCCCTCACGACCGCTCGTAACACGTCCCCCCTCACGACCGCTCTTAACACCTCCCCCATCACGACCGCTCGTAACACCTCCCCCTCACGACCGCTCGTAACACCTCCCCCCTCAAGACCGCTCGTAACACCTCCCCCCTCACGACCGCTCGTAACACCTTCCCCCTCACGACCGCTCGTAACACCTCCCCCCTCACGACCGCTCGTAACACCTTCCCCCTCACGACCGCTCGTAACACCTTCCTCCTCACGACCGCTCGTAACACCTTCCCCCTCACGACCGCTCGTAACACCTCCCCCGTCACGACCGCTCGTAACACCTCCCCTATCACGACCGCTCGTAACACCTGCCCCCGCACGACCGCTCGTAACACCTCCCCCCTCACGACCGCTCGTAACACCTCCCCCCTCACGACCGCTCGTAACACCTCCCCCATTACGACCGCTCGTAACACCTCCCTCTCACGACCGCTCGTAACACCTCACCCCTCACGATCGCTCGTAACACCTCCCCCCTCACGACCGCTCGTAACACCTCCCACCTCACGACCGCTCATATCACCTCCCCGGTCACGACCGCTCGTAACACCTCCCCCTCACGATAGCTCGTAACACCTCCCCCCTCAAGACCGCTCGTAACACCTCCCCCCTCACGACCGCTCTTAACACCTCCCACCTCACGACCGCTCGTAACACCTCCCACCTCACGACCGCTCGTAACACCTCCCCCCTCACGACCGCTCGTAACACCTACCCCCTCACGACAGCTTGTAACACCTTCCCCCTCACGACCGCTCGTAACACCTCTCCCCTCACGACTGCTCGTAACACCTTCCCCCTCACGACCGCTCGTAACATCTTCCCCCTCACGACCGCTCGTAACACCTTCCCCCTCACGACCGCTAGTAACACCTCCCCCTCACGACCGCTCGTAACACCTCCCCCCTCACGACCGCTCGTAACACCTCCCACCTCACGATTGCTCGTAACACCTCCCTCCTCACGACCGCTCGTAACACCTCCCCCCTCAAGACCGCTCGTAACACCTTCCCCCTCACGACCGCTCGTAACACCTCCCCCCTCACGACCGCTCGTAACACCTTCCCCCTCACGACCGCTCGTAACACCTTCCTCCTCACGACCGCGCGTAAAACCTTTCCCCTCACGACCGCTCGTAACACCTCCCCCGTCACGACCGCTCGTAACACCTCCCCCCTCACGACCGCTTGTAACACCTTCCCCTTCACGACCCTCCACCTCCCCCTCACGACCGCTCGTAACACCTCCCCCCTCACGACCGCTCGTAACACCTCCCCCATTACGACCGCTCGTAACACCTCCCCCTCACGACCGCTCGTAACACCTCCCCCCTCACGACCGCTCGTAACACCTCCCCCCTCACGACCGCTCGTAACACCTCCCACCTCACGACCGCTCATAACACCTCCCTGCTCACGACCGCTCGTAACACCTCCCCCTCACGATAGCTCGTAACACCTCCCCCCTCACGACCGCTCGTAACACCTCCCCCCTCACGACCGCTCGTAACACCTCCCCCATTACGACCGCTCGTAACACCTCCCCCTCACGACCACTCGTAACACCTCCCACCTCACGACCGCTCATAACACCTCCCCGCTCACGACCGCTCGTAACACCTTCCCCCTCACGACCGCTCGTAACACCCTCCTCACGACCGCTCGTAACACCTTCCCCCTCACGACCGCTCGTAACACCTTCCCCGTCACGACCGCTCGTAACACCTCACCCCTCACGACCGCTCGTAACACCTTCCCCCTCACGACCGCTCGTAACACCTCCCCCCTCACGACCGGTCGTAACACCTCCCCCCTCACGACCGCTCGTAACACATCCCCCATTACGACCGCTCGTAACACCTCCCTCTCACGACCGCTCGTAACACCTCCCCCCTCACGACCGCTCGTAACACCTCCCCCCTCACGACGGCTCGTAACACCTCCCACCTCACGACCGCTCGTAACACCTCCCCGCTCACGACCGCTCGTAACACCTCCCCCTCACGATAGCTCATAACACCTCCCCCCTCAAGACCGCTCGTAACACCTCCCCCCTCACGACCGCTCTTAACACCTCCCACCTCACGACCGCTCGTAACACCTACCCCCTCACGACCGCTTGTAACACCTCTCCCCTCACGACTGCTCGTAACACCTTCCCCCTCACGACCGCTCGTAACATCTTCCCCCTCACGACCGCTCGTAACACGTCCCCACTCACGACCGCTCGTAACACCTCCCCCCTCACGACCGCTCGTAACACCTCCCCCCTCACGACCGCTCGTAACACTTTCCCCCTCACGACCGCTCGTAACACCTTCCCTCTCACGACCGCTCGTGACACCTGCCCCCGCACGACCGCTCGTAGCACCTCCCCCCTCACGACAGCTCGTGACACCTTCCCCCTCACGACCGCTCGTGACACCTCCCCCCTCACGACCGCTAGTGACACCTTCCCCCTCACGACCGCTCGTGACACCTTCCCCCTCACGACCGCTCGTGACACCTTCCCCCTCACGACCGCTCGTGACACCTTCCCCCTCACGACCGCTCGTAAGATAAGATAAGATAAGATTTCGTTCGGATTTTTAACCCCGGAGGGTTAGCCACCCAGGATAACCCAAGAAAGTCAGTGCGTCATCGAGGACTGTCTAACTTATTTCCATTGGGGTCCTTAATCTTGTCCCCCAGGATGCGACCCACACCAGTCGACTAACACCCGGGTACCTATTTGCTGCTAGGTGAACAGGACAATAGGTGTAAGGAAACGTGTCGGAATTTCCACCCGCCGGGAATCGAACCCGGGCCCTCCATGTGTGAAGCGGGATCTTTAGCCACCAGACCACCGGGCCACCTTCCCCCTCACGACCGCTCGTGACACCTTCCCCCTCACGACCGCTCGTAACACCTCCCCCTCACGACCGCAGTTCGCACCAGAAAAACTGAAAAGGTTTCTGCTTTTAAAACCAGAACAATATTTCAAAAAAAAAAAAAGAATGTTTCAGAAAAAAATAAGTTATTCTTGAGCCATGCTGCTCTGAGTGTCTCACATGCTGCTCTGAGTGTCTCACATGCTGCTCTGAGTGTCTCACATGCTGCTCTGAGTGTCTCACATGCTGCTCTGAGTGTCTCACATGCTGCTCTGAGTGTCTCACATGCTGCTCTGAGTGTCTCACATGCTGCTCTGAGTGTCTCACATGCTGCTCTGAGTGTCTCACATGCTGCTCTGAGTGTCTCACATGCTGCTCTGAGTGTCTCACATGCTGCTCTGAGTGTCTCACATGCTGCTCTGAGTGTCTCACATGCTGCTCTGAGTGTCTCACATGCTGCTCTGAGTGTCTCACATGCTGCTCTGAGTGTCTCACATGCTGCTCTGAGTGTCTCACATGCTGCTCTGAGTGTCTCACATGCTGCTCTGAGTGTCTCACATGCTGCTCTGAGTGTCTCACATGCTGCTCTGAGTGTCTCACATGCTGCTCTGAGTGTCTCACATGCTTCTCTGAGTGTCTCACATGCTGCTCTGAGTGTCTCACATGCTGCTCTGAGTGTCTCACATGCTGCTCTGAGTGTCTCACATGCTGCTCTGAGTGTCTCACATGCTGCTCTGAGTGTCTCACTGTTGCAACCCCTGAATGGGTTACAATGATTATTATGTATATATATAATGCTGATGTTTTGAATGAAAAGAAGTTTGATGTCCTGGCCCTAAGCGAAACAAAGCTGAAGGGGGTAGGAGAGTTTCATTGGGGGGAAATAAATGGGATTAAATCTGGAGTATCTGAGAGAGTTAGAGCAAAGGAAGGGGTAGCAGTAATGTTAAATGATCAGTTATGGAAGGAGAAAAGAGAATATGAATGTGTAAATTCGAGAATTATGTGGATTAAAGTAAAGGTTGGATACGAGAAGTGGGTCATAATAAGCGTGTATGCACCTGGAGAAGAGAGGAATGCAGAGGAGAGAGAGAGATTTTGGGAGATGTTAAGTGAATGTATAGGAGCCTTTGAACCAAGTGAGAGAGTAATTGTGGTAGGGGACCTGAATGCTAAAGTAGGAGAAACTTTTAGAGAGGGTGTGGTAGGTAAGTTTGGGGTACCAGGTGTAAATGATAATGGGAGCCCTTTGATTGAACTTTGTATAGAAAGGGGTTTAGTTATAGGTAATACATATTTTAAGAAAAAGAGGATAAATAAGTATACACGATATGATGTAGGGCGAAATGACAGTAGTTTGTTGGATTATGTATTGGTAGATAAAAGACTGTTGAGTAGACTTCAGGATGTACATGTTTATCGAGGGGCCACAGATATATCAGATCACTTTCTAGTTGTAGCTACACTGAGAGTAAAAGGTAGATGGGATACAAGGAGAATAGAAGCATCAGGGAAGAGAGAGGTGAAGGTTTATAAACTAAAAGAGGAGGCAGTTAGGGTAAGATATAAACAGCTATTGGAGGATAGATGGGCTAATGAGAGCATAGGCAATGGGGTCGAAGAGGAATGGGGTAGGTTTAAAAATGTAGTGTTAGAGTGTTCAGCAGAAGTTTGTGGTTACAGGAAAGTGGGTGCAGGAGGGAAGAGGAGCGATTGGTGGAATGATGATGTAAAGAGAGTAGTAAGGGAGAAAAAGTTAGCATATGAGAAGTTTTTACAAAGTAGAAGTGATGCAAGGAGGGAAGAGTATATGGAGAAAAAGAGAGAGGTTAAGAGAGTGGTGAAGCAATGTAAAAAGAGAGCAAATGAGAGAGTGGGTGAACTGTTATCAACAAATTTTGTTGAAAATAAGAAAAAGTTTTGGAGTGAGATTAACAAGTTAAGGAAGCCTAGAGAACAAATGGATTTGTCAGTTAAAAATAAGAACATAAGAACATAAGAACGAAGGAACACTGCAGAAGGCCTACTGGCCCATGCGAGGCAGGTCCAAGTCTCCTACCGGCTTAAGCCAATGCACCCAACCTAGACAGGTCAGGTCACATTGACTTAAGGGAGGAACACGGCAACCGACCTGTTAGCACAAGCTATCAGGTCTAACTCACACCCACCCACATCTACTCATGTATTTATCCAACCTATTTTTAAAGCTACACAACGTTCTGGCCTCTATAACGGTACTTGGGAGTTTGTTCCACTCATCCACAACTCTATTACCAAACCAGTACTTTCCTATATCCTTCCTGAATCTGAATTTTTCCAACTTAAAACCATTGCTGCGAGTCCTGTCTAGGCTAGATATTTTCAGCACACTATTTACATCCCCTTTATTTATTCCTGTCTTCCACTTATACACCTCAATCCTATCCCCCCTAATTCTACGTCTTTCTAGAGAGTGCAGTTTCAGGGCCCTTAGTCTATCCTCATAGGGAAGGTTTCTGATACATGGGATCATCTTTGTCATCCTCCTTTGTACATTATCCAGAGAATTTATATCCATTCTGTAATACGGTGACCAAAACTGTGCAGCATAATCTAAATGAGGCCTAACCAAGGATGTATAGAGTTGAAGAACAACCTGAGGACTCCTATTATTTATGCTTCTTGATATGAAGCCAAGGATTCTATTAGCTTTATTGCGAACACTTATGCACTGTTGTCTTGGTTTCAGATTACTGCTAACCAGAACTCCTAAATCTTTTTCGCAATCCGTAATATTAAGATCTACATTATTTAGTTTATATGTGGCATGGTTATTGTCCTGTCCAACATTTAGAACTTTGCATTTGTCTATATTAAACTGCATCTGCCACTTCTCCGACCACTGCATCAGTCTATTCAAATCTTCCTGGAGTGCTCGAATGTCCTCGTCAGAATGAATTCGACGGCCTATTTTGGTGTCATCGGCAAACTTGCCGATGTCGCTCTTTATGCCCTCATCTATGTCGTTTATGTAGATTGTGAACAGCAGGGGGCCCAACACTGACCCCTGTGGAACACCGCTCGTGACACTTCCCCACTCTGATTTCTCCCCATTTATGCAAACTCTCTGCTGCCTATTTGTCAACCATGCCTCTATCCAGGAAAAAATTTCTCCTCCTATTCCATGTGCTTTAATTTTCCTCAATAGTCTCTGATGTGGGACCCTGTCAAAAGCCTTACTGAAGTCCATATACACAATATCATATTCATTACCATGATCTACCTCCTCAAATACCTTAGTGAAAAAAGTTAATAAATTCGTAAGGCAGGAACGCCCCTTTGTAAAACCATGCTGAGATTCGTTGATTAATTTATGCTTTTCAAGGTGGCTACGAACTGCCTCGGCAATTATTGATTCCATAAATTTTCCCACTATGGAGGTTAGGCTTATTGGTCTATAGTTCGAAGCTAAGGACCTGTCACCTGTTTTGAAAATAGGTATCACATTTGCCATTTTCCACTTATCTGGCACCATGCCAGTTTGTAGTGATATGTTGAAAAGATTAGCCAAAGGTGTGCTAAGCTCCTCTTTACATTCCTTTAGAACCCTTGCATACAGTTCATCAGGGCCTGGGGATTTGTTAGGTTTTAATTTATCTATTTGCCTAAGGACCATGTCACTTGTGACCCTAATAGTGCACAGTTTATTATCGTCCTGTTCTACATAATTTATCATTACTGGAATATCGCTGGTATCCTCCTGTGTAAAAACTGAGAGGAAGTATGTGTTAAAAATTCTACACATTTCCTTATCACTGTCAGTGAGCTGACCCGAGGAACTTTTGAGTGGGCCTATCTTGTCCCTGATCTTACTTCTGTATACCTGAAAGAATCCTTTTGGGTTAGTCTTCGATTCTCTTGCAACTTTAACCTCATAATCTCTTTTTGCTTTTCTAATTCCCTTTTTTATTTCTCTCTTTAACTGAATATATCGATTTCTTAATTGCCCCTCTCCTCTTTTGATTTGCCTATATATGCCTCTCTTTTGACCAATCAGATATTTTAATCTATTGTTCATCCATTTAGGATCATTTTTGTTTGATCTGATTTCCCTATTTGGAACATAATTTGACTGAGCAGCTAGAACTATGCCCTGGAAAGCATCATATCGGCAACCATCACCACCTACCTGACCCTTAGTCAGGTCATTCCAGTTCAGCCCACCTAAGTAATTTTTCAGTCCTATGAAATCAGCCAAGCGAAAGTCAGGGACGGAGACTTGATTGCCATTATTAGGGGAATTCCATGATATGTTAAAACTGAGTGATTTGTGATCACTCTCCCCAAGCTCATCATTAACCTCAAGATTATTAATTAGTGTTTCCCTACTGGCAAGAACCAAGTCAAGGAGGTTATTTCCCCTAGTTGGCTCTGTCACAAACTGTTTTAAAAAACAATCCTGGATCGTATCAAGAAAGTCACCCGACTCTAAATTTCCTGTCAAATTGCTCCAGTCAATCTGTCTATAGTTGAAATCTCCCATTAGCACAACATTTTCGTGTGTAGATGCCTTACGAATTTCGTCCCATAGAAGTTTACTGCACTCCCTATCAAGATTTGGGGCCCTGTAAATCACACCCAAAATTAGTTTTTCTCGGCCCTCGAGAAGCTGTAACCAAACAGATTCAGTGGCTGACGCTTCTAATTTAATATCTTGTCTAACACAACAATTTAAATTGTCTCTGACATACATCGCTACTCCACCACCTTTCCTGTTGACCCTGTCAGTGTGGAATAATTTATAGCCTTGTATGTGACATTCAGAGGGCATCTCTCTATCTTTCAGATTGAGCCAGGTCTCTGTTATAGCAATAATATCTATGTTTCCTGCACTTGCAATTAATCTTAGCTCATCTATCTTATTTCTAACACTCCTGCTATTAGTATAGTAAACCTTAAGGGAGCTAGTCCCTTGCTGCCCTCTGCTGTCCCCCTTTGTTTGCTGACCTGTTCTATTGTCTTTATTTATAACTTCATGCTGAATGCCTTTTATACATTTACTGTTTCCAACCCTAGTGTTGCAACCTGCTTGTTTCCCACACACACCCATACCTCTATCTTCCATCAGTTTAAAATCATAGGCATTTCACCAATGGCCTTCTCAATCGAGTCTGCAAGTGCTACCACCCCTGCCCCAGAGAGATGTACCCCATCCCTTGCATACATATCATGTTTGCCATAAAAGTTGTTCCAGTTGTCAATGAATGGGATTGCAAGTTCCTTGCAGTATCTGTCTAGCCAGCAATTTACACCAATTGCCCTAGACAACCATTCATTTCCTACTCCCCTTCTAGGCAAGATGCTACATATGATTGGGATCCCTCCCTTAGACTTAATGAAATCTATAGCTGACCTGTACTTATCTAGCAGCTCTTCTCTCCTACCCTTCCCAATATCATTTCCACCAGCACTGAGACAGATAATGGGCTTGTTCCCATTACCTGACATGATATTATCCAGCCTGTTGACAATGTCCCCAACACCAGCTCCAGGGAAGCACACTCTATCTCTCATCTTCTTATTCCTATTACAAAAAGCACGGTCAACATATCTTACCTGAGAGTCACCAACCACAAGAATGCGCTTACCTTCATTAGCAGGGGCAGTAGTACCCTTACCTTCACTGGCCACTGAAGTACATTCATCCTGGAGAACAGAGAAGCGATTTCCTACCTTCAGATCTTCACTCTTAACTTTCCTTACTCTGATGCGCCTCCCATTACTGTGAACAACTCGCCACTTGTAGCAGGTGCTGGACTGCACCTCACTGCTGGTAGCCGTTGCTACCTCCCCACCTACAGCCTCCTCACAGTGAGAGACAGACTGCACCTCACTGCTAGAAGCCTCATTCCCCACATCTCCAACCACCTCACACTCTCTCCCAGGCCCATTGAGGTGGACCTTCAGCCTCCTAATCTCCTCCTGGAGAAGCAAGACCTCCTCCTTCAACTCTCCAACCTCAGATTTTAAAACACTGCAGAAGCAAGCCATGCTTTGTAACCGTCCACGCTAATCCCCAAAGCAGCTCAGGGTCTGTGACCTCACGTGACGACTGACCACTGAACACTGCCGACTGACCACTGAACACTCAAATAGGAGAGGAGAGTTATTAAATGGAGAGTTAGAGGTATTGGGAAGATGGAGGGAATATTTTGAGGAATTGTTAAATGTTGATGAAGATAGGGAAGCTGTGATTTCGTGTATAAGGCAAGGAGGAATAACATCTTGTAGGAGTGAGGAAGAGCCAGTTGTAGTGTGGGGGAAGTTCGTGAGGCAGTAGGTAAAATGAAAGGGGGTAAGGCAGCCGGGATTGATGGGATAAAGATAGAAATGTTAAAAGCAGGTGGGGATATAGTTTTGGAGTGGTTGGTGCAATTATTTAATAAATGAATGGAAGAGGGTAAGGTACCTAGGGATTGGCAGAGAGCATGCATAGTTCCTTTGTATAAAGGCAAAGGGGATAAAAGAGAGTGCAAAAATTATAGGGGGATAAGTCTATTGAGTGTACCTGGTAAAGTGTATGGTAGAGTTATAATTGAAAGAATTAAGAGTAAGACGGAGAATAGGATAGCAGATGAACAAGGAGGCTTTAGGAAAGGTAGGGGGTGTGTGGACCAGGTGTTTACAGTGAAACATATAAGTGAACAGTATTTAGATAAGGCTAAAGAGGTCTTTGTGGCATTTATGGATTTGGAAAAGGCGTATGACAGGGTGGATAGGGGGGCAATGTGGCAGATGTTGCAAGTGTATGGTGTAGGAGGTAGGTTACTGAAAGCAGTGAAGAGTTTTTACGAGGATAGTGAGGCTCAAGTTAGAGTATGTAGAAAAGAGGGAAATTTTTTCCCAGTAAAAGTAGGCCTTAGACAAGGATGTGTGATGTCACCGTGGTTGTTTAATATATTTATAGATGGGGTTGTAAGAGAAGTAAATGGGAGGGTCTTGGCAAGAGGCGTGGAGTTAAAAGATAAAGAATCACACACAGGGTGGGAGTTGTCACAGCTGCTCTTTGCTGATGACACTGCTCTTGGGAGATTCTGAAGAGAAGCTGCAGAGATTGGTGGATGAATTTGGTAGGGTGTGCAAAAGAAGAAAATTAAAGGTGAATACAGGAAAGAGTAAGGTTATGAGGATAACAAAAAGATTAGGTGATGAAAGATTGAATATCAGATTGGAGGGAGAGAGTATGGAGGAGGTGAACGTATTCAGATATTTGGGAGTGGACGTGTCAGCGGATGGGTCTATGAAAGATGAGGTGAATCATAGAATTGATGAGGGAAAAAGAGTGAGTGGTGCACTTAGGAGTCTGTGGAGACAGAGAACTTTGTCCTTGGAGGCAAAGAGGGGAATGTATGAGAGTATAGTTTTACCAACGCTCTTATATGGGTGTGAAGCATGGGTGATGAATGTTGCAGCGAGGAGAAGGCTGGAGGCAGTGGAGATGTCATGTCTGAGGGCAATGTGTGGTGTGAATATAATGCAGAGAATTCGTAGTTTGGAAGTTAGGAGGAGGTGCGGGATTACCAAAACTGTTGTCCAGAGGGCTGAGGAAGGGTTGTTGAGGTGGTTCGGACATGTAGAGAGAATGGAGCGAAACAGAATAACTTCAAGAGTGTATCAGTCTGTAGTGGAAGGAAGGCGGGGTAGGGGTCAGCCTAGGAAGGGTTGGAGGGAGGGGGTAAAGGAGGTTTTTTGTGCGAGGGGCTTGGACTTCCAGCAGGCATGCGTGAGCGTGTTTGATAGGAGTGAATGGAGACAAATGGTTTTTAATACTTGACGTGCTGTTGGAGTGTGAGCAAAGTAACATTTATGAAGGGATTCAGGGAAACCGGCAGGCCGGACTTGAGTCCTGGAGATGGGAAGTACAGTGCCTGCACTCTGAAGGAAGGGTGTTAATGTTGCAGTTTAAAAACTGTAGTGTAAAGCACCCTTCTGGCAAGACAGTGATGGAGTGAATGATGGTGAAAGTTTTTCTTTTTCGGGCCACCCTGCCTTGGTGGGAATCGGCCAGTGTGATAATAAAATAAAAAATAATGTCTATTATCTTTTCATATAATTTTATATTGCTTATATTTGCGATAATAGCTAAATCGTAAATATATTGCTTTATATTCTTATTTGACTTATGTTGTTAGGATGTACATAATATGTGCTCAGCTCAAGTCTTGATTGTCAAACTACTGTAATTATCGCTTGTAGCTCGTTCGACTGCCGGCTTCTGAGCTGCAGTTGTCCACGTAGCTATCACTTGATTGAGGGGGGGTGTCCTCACTTCTAGTGAAGTATTCAGTCTGCTCAAGACTCGCTTGGTGGCTGGACAGATTGTCTGTCTCATTATTCTTGTTAGTTCTGTAAAACTCTGTTCACAAAACATTGTATAGACTTAGTGATTTTCGACGTTGTACTGAGGTTGTGTGTTGCTTAGACACTCTGAACATCTCAGGTCCTTAGCTATAGCTTCTGACCTAATTTTGTACTGGTTTCTGTGTATTGTCACAGTCAGGGTTTTTCCTATGCTGAACTTAGATTCAGTAGTATGGGAGTTTTGTAACTTTTGTGGAGGATCTGCTGATGGTCCCTACTTAGTGTCGTTATATTATCTCCCAGTTCCTGATTCTGTGTCGCAGTCGCATATTGCATTGCTATTGGGCTTAGCATTCTTTGTTATTCAAGCAGACTGTACGGGTTGCCAGTCGGTCAAGAAGTTAGTTTATGTGAGGACTTTGTCAGTCACTTGTTTAAGTCTAGTCGAGTCTTGAGACATAGCGAACTACTTAAGAGCACTTACACACATACACACTTACTAGTACATTTTTGTAATATCTTATTAAATGTTAATGTACCAGAAGGTACTTAAGAATTATAAATGTGATATGTGCTTTCTGCACAATAATATTGAACTCCAGAGATGTGATATTATTTTGATTACTGAGATTAATTTAATTTAATTTAATTTGATAATATACCTCTAGACAACTTAATGATTAATAAATTTATTAAATTTTAATTTCTCTAGTTAGTAGCCTACCAGTTGTAATCCTGAAGCACTATTGAATAATACTGAATTTTAATGGATAACTGGACAAGGATACTGACTACTTGTTACGAAAACCCAGTAACAGGCTGGATGCTAGAAGGGCAGTCCTTTCTAGTATTCACTGGAGATCTTTAAGCTTTTAAAATCGCGTTTTTTGTAACAAATGGGGGTCTGTCTGGGAGGCTCTTGATCCAAGGTGTTGGAGAAATTGTCCAGTTTGACATACTAGTGAATCTATGATCAAACACTTTGAGTACTTTCCTAATCTGAAGACTTTGAGTTTAGTCTTGTACAACATACCAGGTGGATGTATGTACTTGACTGAGTCTCTTGATCCAAGGAGATGGAAATACTGTTTATGAGCTCTAGCTCTAAGACAACCAACACTAAAATTCTTATCAGGATTATAGTTTCCAATAATCACTCTCTCGTAGTACAATTATTTTTGTGATGTATGCCAAAGTGAAACAGTTAATTGATACTCTGACTTTGTCTGAGTTAAGTACATTAAAACTTCAGACGTGTTGGCAAGTAGCCAAATATCTCGGTGTGACGTATAACAGGAATTACACCGCAGAAACTGTCAGAGCATTAATTAAAGATATATTGTTTCCTGCTCATACAGAGATGTCTGATTATGATTCAGATTCAGAAAGCCTAGTGTCACAATTAGGAAGTATGACTCTATTTGATGAAGATGAAAGAGCAACTAGAGCAGAAGTGAACCTAGTGTCTGAGCCTAGTGTAGATCAGTTCTCGCTCACGCCTTCCCTCACTGACACTATAGTACAGAGTATAGCTGCTAGTATGACACAGCCTAATACTAGTACAGTGTATCTACTTATCCTAGACCAGATCTAGACACTCTAGAAACGGCTGGACGAGGTGCCCGACCTAAGGACCGTCCAGACCATGTTAATTTCCCTACTCCTCCATTACCCACTGGTCCTATCTCTCAGGAACAGTTTGAGAGGTTTGAACGCCTCCTTATGTTGCAGACTGCACAAATAGAGGCACAGAGGAAATTGAACGAAGAAGATTTCCAAAGAGAAAATGTTCGTCTGTTAAGACAACAGACTGATAGATCACAGGACACATTTAATGTGCAGAAAGCTGCATCAATGGTTCCTAAGATTTTGAAAGTGACTTAGACACCTATTTTGATGTGTTTGAGAACCAGGCACGTGCTATGAACTGGCCACGTAAGCACTGGGCAACATTGTTGCATACTGCTTTGACGGGAAGAGCTCAAACCTGTACTGCAGCTTTGCCATTTACCAAGTACATTAGCTATGACGCTGTCAAACAAACAATTCTAGAGACGTATAACTTGTTACCTGTAAGTTATCAAAGAGCATTTCGTACGTTACAACGACGACAAGATCAAACTTGTGTAGAGTTTGCTCGTGAGAAAAAAGTTGCATTTCAGAGGTGGTGTAGGTCTGCCAAGTGTAACAACTACGACAGTCTTGTTCAGTTGTTACTACATGAAGAGTTTAACAACTGTATGCCTGCTGACATACAAGAATATCTGATCGATCATACTACCTCGGATATTCTGGAAACTGCAGCATTAGCAGACAATTACGAGATTTCTCACAAACTTGTACGTACTAAAACACAAAGAAACAAGGTAACTAAAAATTGTCCTAGAAGTTGGCAACCTAAATCAGCTGCTCATTGCCGGCCTGATGTACCTGCTACTGTAAGTTCTCGTACCTTTACCAGGAAAACTCACAATCCTGAATCTGTATCTGTGGCTAGACAGAAATCTGATATCGAGAAGAAGAAAGTTAAATGTACCTATTGTAACAGAAAAGGACATACTAGAGACTATTGCTATAAGTTAGAAAGAGATACGAGAAACAGTGGTGCGGCAGGCGCCCCCACTCAAGTCGTATCCTCTTCCGAGCAACAAAGGCACCAAAATCCTAGTAATTCCTCTGATCCTACTGTTTTAGATAATGTTACTCAGGATAGATGACTAGCGTCAGGAAGTGTATCTGACGAAAAGATTCGTTCAGCGATGAGTCCTTACTTTTCAAGAGGTAGAAGAGGATTTGACGAATCACATCTGAGATAATTACTTTCAGAGACACTGGCAGTTATCTCACGTTATTAAGAGAAGATTACTGACCATAACTGACGATACCTATACCAAGATAGATGTATTGTTAGAAGCCTATGGAGGGGTTGTTATAAAAGTGCCTCTGCACAAAGTTTATATTGAAACAAGCTATTATACTGGTTATGTTTCAGTGGGTATATCCAGTGGTGTATTTCCCATCAGGTCAGTGGACTTGTTGATAGGGAACGATATCCTTCATGCTGGTATATGTAAAGAACCACTTGTGATTGATAATAACACTGATGATAATTATGCCATTGAAGCTTGTAAAGAGAAACCTATTTTATTTCCTCTCAGCGCAATTACTAGAGCTATGTCAAAGATTCAACAACCATCCTTGTCTCCTGTTGAGTTAGTTGATGACAATGATTTGGGGTTGAATATGTTGTTTAGTGACGCTCTGCGCCCCGGATCATTAACACTAACTCCCCCCGGTCATCAACCTAGTCAAGACACAACTGACGTTAAATTTCTTACTCATGATTTAATCAAGGATCAGTTTGTTGATCAGTCACTGGAAAGACTGAGAGATATAGCAGTTACTGAGAGTGAAGCAAAGGATCTCGATAATTGTTACTATTATAGTAACGGTGTACTGATGGAGAAAAATACATGCAAGTTGTCAGCTGATAGTGTTTCCACCACAGTCAAGCATTTCGTAGTGTTTCCAGTTACATTTCGTGAACAAGCCATTGATTTTGCTCACAATAGTCCCATAGGAGGACATTTGGGTGTCAAGAAGACACTCGGTAAACTGGCAAAACATTTTACTTGGCCAAAGATGAAGGAAACAGTAGCTGATCATGTGCGACGTTGCCACGTGTGTCAAGTGACAGGCAAGCCAGCGCACTCACCTCCACCTACACCTCTCACTATGTTCATGAGTACCAAAGTTCAGTTCATCTGGACTAGAGATTGTTCAAACTCGTTCAAAAGGTTGAAGCATCTGCTTTCCTCTGCTCCAGTGTTGAGTCCTAATTTCAATCTTTCCATCTTTTTACATATTGATGCGAGTGGTTATGCAGTGGGCGCTGCGCTGCTCCAACAGTCAACATCCACTGATATTCTCCATCCTATATGTTACTATTCATCTAAGCTTAAACGACACCAGAAAAATTATGCCACTATTGAGAAAGAGGCTCTAGCTCTTGTGGTGTCCTTAGAACATTTTGACGTGTATTTGGGCACTTCCCCATTTAAAATTAACGTTTTTTCTGACCACAATCCACTCACTTATATAAATACTATGAAGAGTAAAAATGCTAGGATCATGAGGTGGGCTCTCAGAATCCAACCTTATACTATTAGTATAAAACACATAAGTGGTCATTTTAATGTAATTGCTGACGCTGTGTCACGTCCTTAATAATTGTCAGTTACATTAAATTAACGTAATTTTAGTGCACAAATACCCTTTGTTACTTGCTATGTCAAATTCAGTAAAGTAACTTAATCCCTGCAGCCCATATTAACTATATATACTCATGTCATGTCTAATTATTATATTTATGTATTCACAGTATTGTTGTGTGAGGAGGAGACAAGCTGAGTGTTGAGTGGGTAGTGTGGTGCGGGTGATGTACTGCGTGACGCAACACTGTCCTGTCGCAGACCCCCCTCTTCACTACACACCTTAAGCTGTTTCATACTCAGATGTTCATACTGCCTCGCATTCCACAACCACTACTTAAGAGTGGAATGCAGTCTCCTCTACTATGATCGAGCCTCAACGTGCCCTCCTTGTCAGCGCTATCCTGTCTCTACACTGATGTACATAACCACGAGTATGCAGAGATACGATACTGTGTACTGCCCTAGTACTAGGGGCATATCCTAGTGACGGACGCTGTGAAATTGTAGAGGTGCTTGGCACAAGAGACTCTGATTAATGTTTATATTATATTGTTATTAAAGTATCATGAGTAAACAGTAATAATGTGAGACATTAATGCAACTCCTAGTGCGACCGTCTGTCGTGTTGTGGGGGTGTTGCAACCCCTGAATGGGTTACAATGATTATTATGTATATATATATAATGTATATTATCTTTTCATATAATTTTATATTGCTTATATTTGCGATAATAGCTAAATCGTAAATATATTGCTTTATATTCTTATTTGACTTATGTTGTTAGGATGTACATAATATGTGCTCAGTTCAAGTCTTGATTGTCAAACTACTGTAATTATCGCTTGTAGCTCGTTAGACTGCCGGCTTCTGAGCTGCAGTTGTCCACGTAGCTATCACGTGATCGAGGGGGGTGTCCTCGCTTCTCGTGAAGTATTCAGTCTGCTCGAGACTCGCTTGGTGGTTGGACAGATTGTCTGTCTCATTATTCTTGTTAGTTCTGTAAAACTCTGTTCACAGAACATTGTATAGACTTAGTGATTTTCGACGTTGTACTGAGGTTGTGTGTCGCTTAGACACTCTGAACATCTCAGGTCCTTAGCTATAGCTTCTGACCTAATTTTGTACTGGTTTCTGTGTATTGTCACAGTCAGGGTTTTTCCTATGCTGAACTTAGATTCAGTAGTATAGGAGTTTTGTAACTTTTGTGGAGGATCTGCTGATGGTCCCTACTTAGTGTCGTAATATTATCTCCCAGTTCCTGATTCTGTGTCGCAGTCGCATATTGCATTGCTATTGGGCTTAGCATTCTTTGTTGTTCAAGCAGACTGTTCGGGTTGCCAGTCGGTCAAGAAGTTAGTTTATGTGAGGACTTTGTCAGTCACTTGTTTAAGTCTAGTCGAGTCTTGAGACATAGCGAACTACTTAAGAGCACTTACACACATACACACTTACTTGTACATATTTGTAATATCTTATTAAATGTTAATGTACCCGAAGGTACTTAAGAATTATAAATGTGATATGTGCTTTCAGCACAATAATATTGAACTCGAGAGATGTGATATTATTTTGATTACTGAGATTAACTTAATTTAATTTAATTTGATAATATACCTCTAGACAACTTAATGATTAATAAATTTATTAAATTTTAATTTCTCTAGTTAGTAGCCTACCAGTTGTAATCCTGAAGCACTATTGAATAATACTGAATTTTAATGGATAATTGGACAAGGATACTGACTACTTGTTACGAAAACCCAGTAACAGGCTGGATGCTAGAAGGGCAGTCCTTTCTAGTATTCACTGGAGATCTCTAAGCTTTTAGAATCGCGTTTTTTGTAACACTCACATGCTGCTCTGAGTGTCTCACATGCTGCTCTGAGTGTCTCACATACTGCTCTGAGTGTCTCACATGCTGCTCTGAGTGTCTCACATGCTGCTCTGAGTGTCTCACTTGCTGCTCTGAGTGTCTCACATGCTGCTCTGAGTGTCTCACATGCTGCTCTGAGTGTCTCACATGCTGCTCTGAGTATCTCACATGCTGCTCTGAGTGTCTCACATGCTGCTCTGAGTGTCTCACATGCTGCTCTGAGTGTCTCACATGCTGCTCTGAGTGTCTCACATGCTGCTCTGAGTATCTCACATGCTGCTCTGAGTGTCTCACATGCTGCTCTGAGTGTCTCACATGCTGCACTGAGTGTCTCACATGCTGCTCTGAGTGTCTCACATGCTGCTCTGAGTGTCTCACATGCTGCTCTGAGTGTCTCACATGCTGCTCTGAGTGTCTCACATGCTGCTCTGAGTGTCTCACATGCTGCTCTGAGTGTCTCACATGCTGCTCTGAGTGTCTCACATGCTGCTCTGAGTGTCTCGCATGCTGCTCTGAGTGTCTCACATGCTGCTCTGAGTGTCTCACATGCTGCATTGAGTGTCTCACATGCAGCTCTGAGTGTCTCACATGCTGCTCTGAGTGTCTCACATGCTGCTCTGAGTGTCTCACATGCGGCTCTGAGTGTCTCACATGCTGCTCTGAGTGTCTCACATGCTGTTCTGAGTGTCTCACATGCTGCTCTGAGTGTCTCACATGGTGCTCTGAGTGTTTCACATGCTGCTCTGAGTGTCTCACATGCTGCTCTGAGTGTCTCATATGCTGCTCTGAGTGTCCCACATGCTGCTCTGAGTGTCTCACATGCTGCTCTGAGTGACTCACATGCTGCTCAGAGTGTCTTACATGCTGCTCTGAGTGTCTCATATGCTGCTCTGAGTGTCTCACATGCAGCTCTGAGTGTCTCACATGCTGCTCTGAGTGTCTCACATGCTGCTCTGAGTGTCTCACATGCTGCACTGAGTGCCTAACATGCTGCTATGAGTGTCTCACATGCTGCTCTGAGTGTCTCACATGCTGCTCTGAGTGTCTCACATGCTGCTCTGAGTGTCTCACATGCTGCTCTCAGTGTCTCACATGCTGCTCTCAGTGTCTCACATGCTGCTCTCAGTGTCTCACATTCTGCTCTGAGTGTCTCACATGCTGCTCTCAGTGTCTCACATGCTGCTCTCAGTGTCTCACATGCTGCTCTCAGTGTCTCACATGCTGCTCTCAGTGTCTCACATGCTGCTCTGAGTGTCTCACATGCTGCTCTGAGTGTCTCACATGCGGCTCTGAGTGTCTCACATGCTGCTCTGAGTGTCTCACATGCTGTTCTGAGTGTCTCACATGCTGCTCTGAGTGTCTCACATGCTGCACTGAGTGCCTAACATGCTGCTATGAGTGTCTCACATGCTGTTCAGTGTCTCACATGCTGCTCTCAGTGTCTCACATGCTGCTCTCAGTGTCTCACATGCTGCTCTCTGAGTGTCTCACAGTGTCTCACATGCTGCTCTGAGTGTCTCACATGCTGTTCTGAGTGTCTCACATGCTGTTCTGAGTGTCTCACATGCTGCTCTCAGTGTCTCACATTCTGCTCTGAGTGTCTCACATTCTGCTCTGAGTGTCTCACATGCTGCTCTGAGTGTCTCACATTCTGCTCTGAGTGTCTCACATGCTGCTCTGAGTGTCTCTGTCTCACATTCTGCTCTGAGTGTCTCACATGCTGCTCTCAGTGTCTCACATTCTGCTCACAGTGTCTCACATGCTGCTCTCAGTGTCTCACATTCTGCTCTGCTCTGCTCACAGTGTCTCACATGCTGCTCTGAGTGTCTCACATGCTGCTCTGCTCTCAGTGTCTCACATGCTGCTCTCAGTGTCTCACATGCTGCTCTCAGTGTCTCACATGCTGCTCTCAGTGTCTCACTCTGCTCTCAGTGTCTCACACAGTTCTGCTATGAGTGTCTCACATGCTGCTCTCAGTGTCTCACATGCTGCTCTCAGTGTCTCACAGTGTCTCACATGCTGCTCTGAGTGTCTCACATGCTGCTCTCAGTGTCTCACATGCTGCAGTGCTCTCAGTGTCTCACATGCTGCTCTGAGTGTCTCACATTCTGCTCTGAGTGTCTCACATGCTGCTCACAGTGTCTCACATGCTGCTCACAGTGTCTCACATGCTGCTCACAGTGTCTCACATGCTGCTCTGAGTGTCTCACATGCTGCTCTGAGTGTCTCACATTCTGCTCTGAGTGTCTCACATGCTGCTCTGAGTGTCTCACATGCTGCTCTTAGTGTCTCACATTCTGCTCTGAGTGTCTCACATGCTGCTCTGAGTGTCTCACATGCTGCTCTGAGTGTCTCACATGCTGCTCTGAGTGTCTCACATGCTGCTCTGAGTGTCTCACACATGCTTCCTACACTTGGGCTGCACATCAGCGTATCTACGTACATGTAGAGACAGCAACAGGCAGACAGAGCTTCACAGTAGTGGATGAGACCGCATTTCATCTCAGTCTTTACTGAAGGAGATGATAATATTTCACTCGTACAGTGGTAGTGGAATACATTGCAGTGAGGACCACTGTCACGATAACTGCACTATGAAAATGTAGTGAGACAAGGTGTGGGAGGGGTGGCGTCGGGTCTGCATTGACCTCATCGCTCTAGGGCGGTGAGGTTGTGCTACGCCTTGCTCCTGCATTCGTCACTCAACCTTGGTGGAGGACGGACATTGGCGGTTGAGCTAGCACCTGTTGGTAGCAATGAGTGATTTTCACAAAATGGTGCAGGTTATCAGGCGGAGAATCAACACTGTGTGTATTGAGGTGTTGAAAGGAACGGTTTATCAAAATAATGCTTCTGTTATGCTGCCTGCCATACTAAGCGATACCTACTGCATCAACAACGACGAGCTACAAGGATCTTTGTGAAATTTGTGACTGCTGCGACATATGACAAGATGGTGGAAAAATACCAAGACGTGTGTATGAAGGTTAATCCAGGTTTAGAAGTACGACTGAGGGACGTATCCAAGTATTATACTTGGGTAAAGTTACGGAATGTCCCATTTGAAGCGGATGAAGAAGATATAAAAGCAACATTCAATGAGTATGATGTTATGCATCAGGCATCAGTTGGAAGGTGGTCTGATGGTATGTATGCTGGACTGCGTGAGGGCTCCTTTACCCTCAAAATGACTTTGAGCTAATCTATACCATCATATGTGACAATGAGTGACTTTAGAACTCATGTATATGTAACATATGGGGGGCAGAGACGAACCTGTGGACTGTGTGGAGCCTTTGATCATATGGCAGCAATGTGTCCTCGTCGATCGACACCTGAGAAATATGGAGAGGGGAAAGGAGTGGGGAAGGAGAGAGAGGTGACGACTCAGTCTACAGGGGAGCATCTTCAAGATCATAGAACATGGAGTGAAATCGTGGAGGACAATCCGGAACAATGTGCAACATTAACGGAGGTCTCTCAGGTTATTGAGAATATGCGTATGGAGGATGAGGTGAGACGAGTGGAATTGGGTAGTCAAGTTACGACTACAATAGACACTGTTATTCAAGAATTCTTGGGTAATCAGAATGAGGACGGGACACTAAGCATGGTGTCGGATGGGAAACTTATAGGTGAGGATGGAATTCAAGAGGTGGGTAATGTGGGTGATGGGGATATGCAATCAAAGAGGATTAGTGAGGCTGTGGTTGAAGTACACAACGTGGAATGTGAAGATGAGGGAATGCACATAGTAGAGGCATCATGTAAGAGAGAGGCAGGGGCTTCTGATAGTGATGATGTCCTCACACCAGCGCAACGAACTGGTAAGAAACTATCAGTGGATGTGCCAAAAAAAGTAACAGGGGGGGGGAAAGGGGCAAAGGAAAGGTGAGGCAAAGAAAGGACAATGTGAAAAGAATGTTCAGCAAAAACGTAAGGAAACGCAAGGATATCGGTAGATTGGTAAGACCCCGATAACATTTTTAAGTGTCTAACTCTAAATGTTAATGGCCTAAGGACTGATGTAAAACGTAAGATATTTAGTGATTTTTTAAAGAGACTTGGCATACAAGTAATATTTTTACAAGAGCATAATTTTAGGTATGGAAGGGATTTGTTGGTAGATGGATATAAAGTTTATGCTGGGTATACTGGGAAGCTTAAGGGAGGTGCTGCTGTTTTAATAGCTGAGACCAGTCCTTTCCAATTGTTACATTGGGAAGAAGGGGGAGATGGGAGAGTAGCGAGAGTGGATGGGACATGGGGTGGGGTACGTGTGTGTTTTGTGAGTGTATACATGCCGGCGGACAGCAATAGACGTGTTAAAGAGGAATTTGTAAGGGACATACTAATTTTTTATATGCGGGGTTTGTCTGTTTATTCATTATTTGGAGGGGATTGGAATAGTGTGATATGTAGAAAAGATGTGGAGCCGAGGGGTGTAGGGTGTGTTTTGGGGGTCCTATGGGATGTTTTAGGGGGAGCAGGCTTAGCGGATGTAGTGAGGGGGGAGGGGTGGAACGTGGAGCTTTCTTATGTGAGGAAAGGATATGCGGCACGACTAGATCGTATTTATGCTTCTCCCGGGTTACAGGTTGCTAATACAGAAACTATAAATGTAGTGTTTTCAGATCGTAGAGGAGTGGTCGTAGATGTGGGATGGGGAGGTTTACCAAAGCATTACATGAGTTATTGGAAACTTAATGTGAGATTGTTAGATGAGCTGGAGGATGGTGATAGTTTTGTTGAGTGGTGGATAAATGAGGGGACCAACGGGAGAAAAGGATGTGATATACTACGATGGTGGGAGGAATATGCTAAACCAGGAATCAAAAATTTTTATATGAGGAAAGGAAAGGAGGTAAGTCAATGGAAATATGGCTTACAGAGATATTTGGAAGGGCAGTTGAAACAGTGCTATGAAGGATTTAGTGGGGTTTATCCAGTACAAGAGATTGAGGGCATCAAAGAGCAATTGATGGAAATGCAGAATGCAAGATTTGATTGTGAGATTGAGAGGTGGATTAGAAGATGTTTTATGGGGAGATAAGCCATCCGCCTGTGTATTGCGGCGATTAAAGACACGGCAGAAGACAATGACTATGATGAAGTTGGACGTACATACGGATGTGGGAGGGTATACGATGGGACAGAGGTTAGTAACTACGGAAAGTATGAGTGGTTATGCTGATAAGTGGTTTGAGATATATATGAAAGGGGGAAACAGGAAGATAGCAGATATGAAGATTTTAGAGAAGGGGATACAGAGAAACCTAGAGTCAGCAGATAGAGCGATGATAGAGAGACCTATAGATGAAGAGGAAGTGTGGACGGCTTTAAAAGGGGTGAGTGTCGGGAAAGCACCTAGGATAGATGGAATCCCAAATGAATTTTATTTGAGCAACTGGGATGTCATGAAGGAATTCTTTGTGCAATTGGTGAATGTAATAAAGGATAAGGGAAGAATGAGTTTAACACAAAGGACAGGTGTAGTAGTTATGGTTCCAAAGGGGGAAGTACAGAATAGCATCCTAGATTATAGAGGTTTATCATTAATGTGCGGGGATTATAAATTGTTTGCCAGGGTGTTAGGTAATAGATTGCATAAAGTAATTGGGAAGGTTATAGATTGGGGAAAGATGGGTGTGCCAGGGCGAACAATGTTTAGTGGGCATGGGAGGATAAAGGGTTATATAGAGGAGCGTAGGATGGACGGCAGAGGTGTTCTTGCTTTGGATTGGAAGGCGGCTTATGATTGTGTAGAGAGAGAGACATTATGGATGATTATGAGGAGGATGGGTTTCGGTGAGGAAATTGTGCAGTGGGCGGAAACTTTATATAGAGGTGCGGAAATACGAGTGCAAATAAATGGAAGGGTGGGAAATTTGGTTAGTATGGGTAGGGGGCTGAGGCAGGGATGCTCCATGTCTCAGATCCTATTTGCATGCCTGCAAGACCCATTATATAGGTTGATAAATGTAGGAGTAAGTGAGGGGGGTAAGACTTAGGGGTGCTACGGGTATAGTTGGTTATGTGGATGACACGACGGTCTTAGTGGGGGGAGAGGAGGGGTTAAAGAATGCAAGTAGAATTGTTGAAATATTTAGTGGAGCAACAGGTATGAGTGTTAATAGTGAAAAGTCGAAATTACTGGAGGTTGGGTCATGGGTGGGGAGGGAAACTGGGAAAAAAGTATGGATGGCAGGTAGTAGAGCAGATAAAAATTTGTGAAGTATTGTACAGAGGGGCAGCGCAGGGGGCTAGAGAGGCAAATTCTAAAAGGGTAGTGCAAAGAGTATTGCTTAGGTTAGGGGGAATAAGAACGAGTGGTTTGACTATACAACAGAGAGTCATTGTAGTTAATACACTCATTTATCATAAATTGTGGCACGTGGCTGTGGTGTACCCCTAGGTGGCGAAAGACGTGCGGCAAGTGCAAAGGAAAGTTCTGGATTTTATATGGGGATATGGTTGTCATTGGCTGAGGCAAACGGTTGTAATGACACCGCTGGCAAAGGGGAGTTTAGGTTTAATTCCTTTGGATAGCAGATTGAAGAGCATGTACATGAAGCATTGTTATCTGAGATTGTGTGGGGAACGTGGTGTCAGAGTGAGGGATGTGATGGAAGATGTGAGGCGGTGGGGGGGGGACTTAGAAGAGTGTACGAGTATGTTGAGATACTTATTACAAGTAAGAAATCCGGGAAATGTAACGGCGTGTGTTTTGGGGAGGTTGGTAAGGTGTCAAGAGGTGTTGGAAGGGGAGACTGTTTTTCCATTATATAATTGGACATGAATCTGGGGAGACTTCAGTAAGTTACGGGTGAAGTCAAGGGTGAGGGAAACTATGTATAGGTTTTTACATGGGATATTGCCAACTAAAGTACGGCTGTATCAGATGGGAATTTTGCAGTCTCAATATTGTGCTTTGTGTGGGGGGGAGGAAACAGCATATCATGTGGTGTATTTCTGTGAGCATATCGAGAGGGCACGTCTATGGTTTCGCAGAGTGTTGGATATGGTGGGTGGAAGTAGGTTAATGGTATTAAAGGCACTGAGTTTGGATATACAGGGAGTGGGAGATAGTGTGAGGAGGGCCGTCATGTATTTAGTGGCAGATTATATCTATATATCGTGGGCGATGAGGGAGGTGGGTGGAGGAACGAACAAGGGCTTTAGCAGGGCATTTCTATAAAACAAAGTGTATAAATGAGGTAGTGTATGGACGTAGATGGGCTATAGATTTTCCGGTATCGTATAGAGGTATGACTGTGAGAGGGTTACACGAATTAATGTTGTAATGGCTGGGTGGACTGGTCTCTGTAAAAGGGGGGAGGGAAAAATTAATTACATTTATATAGAATATCATGATTATTAAGCACTGTATTCCTGAAAAGCGAGAGGGGGCTTATCAATTCGATTAGGGGCTATAATGTTGTATTATCAACCATAGTGTGTGAAAGAGCAAGTCTGAAATTGCTCTGAAACATGTCAATAAACATCTAGAATTTGTTGAACATGACAATACGTGTTTAATAATATACATTCTTGGTATATGTAATAGAGGTGTGTTTCAATAACCAGTGTACAGTTATCATATTAGTTGACATTCTTCACTATAGTAAAGTTGTGTTATTATTTATATATTGTCATAAAGTGTAATAGTTGTTAGTATTTTAAAAGTTCTTTGAATAGTTTTAAGATGTTGTGGAGTCTATTGTTTGTGTCATTTTTATTTGCACTGTGGAAAAGGAGGGAAGTATGGAAGTCATTACGATGGAATCATAACCACATGTAATAGCATGTGTGTACAATGTATATAGCAGTTAATATTTGTATTAATTCTTTAGTAAATTTCATGATAAGTATAATTAAAATTTCCATGCATATTGTAATATGTGTGAATGATAAAAAGCATAATTTTTTTTGTAATCTTGTATTTAGTAAAAGGTTAAAAAAAACATAGGATGAGGGATATTTCATGTCAGCTCATAGATAAACATGTAAGTGTATTGCGAATATGTTAATTCATTTTTTCTGTGGAGGACCTGCTAAGGCTTCTTTTATTTATTAATGCATTGCAATGTTTTAAACTAAAAATGATAATGTATGGAGTATATAGAACTGTTACAGTACATGTGCATCATTGTGGTTTAGCGCAACTTTTTGAGTATAATAATAACAATAACGTAAATGTTGGGGGGGGGGTGAGTCACTAGTATTGTAAGTGCTTTGTGTCATTTTACATTATGAAAAAAAAAAACAGTAATGGAAGCACTGTGTATTTTGCAGTAGTGTGTTAGTTATGTAGTTAGGTGTATATCAGAATCATTATGAATAGTGTTACTTAGTGGACCGGAACAGACCCACTGATAATGCCTCTTTTTATATATATTTATATCACATTTATATACGTAACTATGTATATTGTATGAACTGTTTTAAATAAAATATAAAAAAAATCTCTAATTTTGTCATATTCAAACTTATTACTATGCATTTTCAACGCTGTGCATATTTAAAATTGCTTAAGGAAATATTTACCATCTATGTATGACCTTATTTGATTCACTACCAAGCAATCTGCATAACAATTACAAGTTAATTATCTACTAAGTAATCAAATTTATGCAAAATATCGGTCATAGACGAGAAAACAAAGGATTATAATTCTCCAATTCTGAATGTCAAATTAAAATATGGTACTTCAGTTAGCCAGAAAATCTTTAGCTAATGAAGAAAACTGCCTTCAAAAAAAATTAAGTTTTTAGCAGTGTACTCACTGCGGCAAATGAACAAAAAGGAACTAGAAAATCAGATTACTAATTGCTATTCCATTCCTCAAATTAAAACATTGTTAATCCTGAAACAGACATTTATCTTTTGTAACATGAATATGCCTTCACAAACCTACATACTTGTGGACAAGTTTAAATTCATAGGCAGTGTAAGTAAAAGATTTAACATTAGTTTCCCTACACCAGAGTGTATGAGGTGGCAGTAGCAAAGCTGCACTGGTTGCTCAATACATTTTCATGACAATGTATAGGTTATTACCTAAGTTTCCATAATATTTAGAATAGGACAAATCTAAGTCACATGAAAAATTAATCTTAGATTTATATCTCATCTTTATATAGTTTTTTAAAGAAATATTTTTAGTACAAAATTAATACAGCCATTTAGCCGTCAAAACACTTCTCCATCTTTTCACCACAAATATGGAGAGAGTTCTGTACTTAAACAGTATTAAACAAATACGACCTTGTCAATTACCAGAATTAAAAATAAAGACTGCATAAAAGAAGTAGCCTAAAGCATGATATACCTTAACTGGTAAAAATATTCATACTAAGTTGAACTAAACATTCTTGCCATCTACCACAATGTGGATACCAGCTCAATGTAGCGGGAACGGCAGAAGATCTGAGCATTACCTGACTCAGCGTCACCGACTGCCGAATCCCTTACCGACCTCAGACACGTGTTGCCTGGTCGACAAAACAGTTGCACTTCCCTCTGGAACACTAAGTGAGTGGGTCCGGCAACAGGAGCTCACGAAGCAGCTCCCAAACTGGAAGAGATGCCAAGAGAGGCGGCGGTAGCGCCTATGAAGACTATGCAGAAATTGTCGATGATGAGGGCAACTACCCTATTCCGGCGTCCGTAAACCAGCTGCAACGCTCAAGTATGGACATCGCAGAAATCATCAGAGGGGGTCTCGTTCAGTGATACTCACACTGAGGTGTATCACTCGCAGGAAGACTACAGTGCTGGTCGCCATCAAAACCTTCAGAACAAAGATGTCTTCATCTTTAACACTAATGCTCTTCGCCTTCCAACTCTCTACGTGGAAAGCCAATAGTTTGTTCCCAGAAACATACTGCCAGGAACGTGTCAGCGTAGTCACGAATCAACAAAGCCAGTGTCTTCAGCACTAGCCTTGTGTGGGTTATACCAACATTTGTAATCCTCAGCTTCATATGGGATGCATCTTCGGCGTCAATTCCACTATTGTCGCCATTATCATACTTGACAGAACAATCAACCAGGTTCTGTTCAGAGGGACTCACCAGTTTACCAGTCTGGCGGAAATACGGACTCCTGCTCAGGGACTAACTTGTGATACAGAGGCTAGTGTGTCAGGAGAGTATGCTGACTCCTGCTCAGGGACTAGCTTGCATGACAGAGGTTAGTATGTCAAAAGTGTAAGTGGTCTCCTGCTCAGGGACTAACTTATTAAACAGAGGTTAGTATGTCAGAAGCGCATATCAACTCTTCTATGCCTCCTCTCAGCTGAGCCACAACAAGTTGCTAAAGCAACGGCTCAAACAGTAACAGACAGGACAACAAACGTTGGTTCACACATGAGGAAAGCAATACGAGGAATCATATGTCCCTTACCTGGAGTTTACCTGGAGAGAGTTTCGGGGGTCAACGCCCCCGCGGCCCGGTCTGTGACCAGGCCTCCTGGTGGATCAGCGCCTGATCAACCAGGCTGTTGCTGCTGGCTGCACGCAAACCAACGTACGAGCCACAGCCCGGCTGATCAGGAACTGTCTTTAGGTGCTTGTCCAGTGCCAGCTTGAAGACTGCCAGGGGTCTGTTGGTAATCCCCCTTATGTGTGCTGGGAGGCAGTTGAACAGTCTCGGGCCCCTGACACTTATTGTATGGTCTCTTAACGTGCTAGTGACACCCCTGCTTTTCATTGGGGGGATGGTGCATCGTCTGCCAAGTCTTTTGCTTTCGTAGTGAGTGATTTTCGTGTGCAAGTTTGGTACTAGTCCCTCTAGGATTTTCCAGGTGTATATAATCATGTATCTCTCCCTCCTGCGTTCCAGGGAATACAGGTTTAGAAACCTCAAGCGCTCCCAGTAATTGAGGTGTTTTATCTCCGTTATGCGCGCCGTGAAAGTTCTCTGTACATTTTCTAGGTCGGCAATTTCACCTGCCTTGAAAGGTGCTGTTAGAGTGCAGCAATATTCCAGCCTAGATAGAACAAGTGACCTGAAGAGTGTCATCATGGGCTTGGCCTCCCTAGTTTTGAAGGTTCTCATTATCCATCCTGTCATTTTTCTAGCAGATGCGATTGATACAATGTTATGGTCCTTGCCGTGAGTGCCTTTGATAAGTCCGACTCAGTGACTTTCCCGTCGTAAATATCCTGTCAAAAGCACTTGTTATATCTCAAGTGACAGTAATTTGACCATTTCCTTTCTATTCTCTTTGACAAATTCCTCTGAAGAATTTTCTGATGTTACCCGTGACTGAGGGCGTTGGCAGTGACTAACATCTCACCCGTGAGTGTAGTCACCCAAGGTTGTAACGTCATCGGTGACTGTAGTGTCACCCATGACTGCTCTCTCTCCAAGAGCAGCCCTTACAGTACTGTTTTTTTCCATCTCCGCTGAATACTCGTTACGGAGGGCCAGAGGTGATAATCTATGACCATACTTTTGTTCCCAAAAAAGCTTGAACAAATACAAGTTTTGTTTCTCATCTTAGTCTTTACGTCGACAATAAGACCAATGAGACCAACAGCAGTACAAAGATTTCTTTATACAGAATTCACACAAAGAGACACCAGCAGTATCAGCTAGAGCAGTAGCTGAACCAACAATGCCAATAAGGCTGCAGAACAGATTGATGAAGTCTACATTAACTTGCAGCGGACATCAAGGAACCAGAGAGTAGATTCCGTTCCTAAATGTCAGCACTTTTATCCTTTCACTATACCAACTACGACGATATGTTTCGTCCCAGGACAGCAGTGACTCACCGAAAATGACTGAAATTCTTGGTCATACTATGGGCGTGAACAGCAGCACCAACCATGCTAGTTCCTGTTGTGTGGGTGCTCTTGGCTACTCCAACACATGATGAGACAATCAAACCAATCTTCACAGCTCCAAACTTACTGGGAGGCACCCCCCAAGAACCTAGACAAAATCAATCCTTTCACTGGACTCAGTAATGGTATCGCCAATACCATGGCATCAGAGTGTGAGAGTGAAAACCAAACATCGGTAGACATTGCTGGGAGTCAGTATTAACACTCAAGTTAGCAACTTCCCGATCTAGAGTTCTCTTTACAGATTGCCATACTTTAACTTTTTTAGGTCATCCATTTTAATCACAAAGAAGGAATTTCCATTTTTTGTGGTAACATACTGCATTGATCTTTTTCCTTGGATCAGATTCCCGGAGACGGGCTTCCCAATTGTTAGGTGGAGTATATATAGATCAAGATCTCGGACAGACAACCCATTTGTTGCGTCAGGGTCCATGTCTCCAACACCTTGGATCAAAAGACATCCCGAACAGGCCCCCATTTATTGTGATACGGAGTGTATAACATTGGGTTACTGACCCTTGATGGGGTATCAGTTACTAGGTTGGCTCTTGTCTAGGGGGAACTCCATAGCAACAAGGTTTTAGTGCAGTCAATGTAGCACTTTAAAAAGGACTTTCTTTGTTAACCTTCTTTCTGTAGGATGGCCAAAACTCTTAACAAATCTGTGTCTTTAATAACAATAAAACTTACTTATTATCTTCATATATTTATGAACTATATATTAATTAAAATAGAGCAATAAAACTTTTTTTTCTTTACACATTAAGGATACTATTATATAAGTACACAACTATTGTTAGGACACAAGAGTCTACTAGGAAACAATTCCCAGTAGTAGAGTCAAGCAATCAATCTGTTTCTAAATTACGATTTCAGGCAATATGATTAGTGAACTCTTAAAATCAGACTAGAAGTGGGAGTGCTAGTCAGAGTTAATGTGGGAACCTACTCAGAGCATGCGTGGTGTACCTTCTCTGAGAAGGTGCTGTGAACCTACTGACGGTACCACTGAGTGGTAAGCCGACGTCAGGTTGGTCACGTGACTGAGGGAGACGTCAGTACCTGAACTAGTAACTGGCGCTCAAACTAGTAGTTTCCCACTACATGAAACTCACATTCTTAATATAACGCCTAACAATATAATATAACAATATTAGCATTGGCATTATATATATGTATAGAATAAAAAGGAGCACATCCTAGTATAAAATATAACGGGTATGGCCATACTCGTAACAGTTAGTGATGCACTGAGGAGTTTGTGGAGACAAAGAAATTTATCCATGAAAGCAAAGAGAGGAATGTATGAGAGTAGTTGTACCAATGCTCTTGTATGGGTGTGATGCATGGGTTGTGAATGTTGCAACAAGCAGAAGGCTGGAGTCAGTGGAGATGTCATGTCTGAGGGCAATGTGAGGTGTGAATATAATGCAGATAAACCATAGTTTGGAGATTAGGAGGAGGTGTAGGATTGCCAAAACTTTTATCCAGAGGACTGAGGAGGGGCTATTGAGATGGTTTGGACATGCAGAGAGGATGGGGCGAAATAGAGTGACTTCGAGAGTGTATAAATCTGCCGTAGAGGGAAGGCAGGGTAGGGGTCGGCCTTGGAAACGTTGGAGGGTGGGGATAAAAGAGGTTTTGTGTACGAGGGGCTTGGACTTCCAGCAAGGGTGCGTGAGCCTGTTAGATAGGAGCGAATGGAGGTTAGTTTAATATGTTTATTATGCACCCCATACCCATCCTGTGGGCGGTAGTCAAAAGATTACAGAGGTACATAATTGGTCCAGGGACTGGACTCCAAAGTTTTGATAGCTGAGCAAGTTACAGAGGTAATGAACTCACAATTTACAAAGGTAATGAACTCACAATTTACAAAGGTAATGAACTCACAATTTACAAAGGTAATGAACTCCTGGTAAGTCTTGTCACAATCATGACAAGTTACAAAGGTATTTACAGATTACAGAGGTACGTAATGGGTCCAGGGACTGGGCCCCCAAAGTTTTGATAGCTGAACTAGGTACAAAGATAATGAGCTCACAAGTTACAAAGGTAATGAATTTTGTAGAATGGTTACTTACGTTTATACTTTGGCTACAATCATGAACAAATTATAGAGTAATGAGCAATTCACACTTCCACACCCGGTCACAACTGTAATGAGTTATTGGTGCAAATATTGATTGTTGAGTCACACACACCACACACACACACACACACACACACACACACACACACACACACACACACACACACACACACACACACACACACACACACACACACACACACACCGAGTGGAGACAGTGTAGTGGGTCACAAGCGCCAGGCTCCGAGGATCTTAGTGCTTTTAGGGCGTGTTTTAGCAGCTAGAAGCAACCAGTGTTAGTGACAACGTCAGTGAACAACCCTACAAGTGATAACCAATGTATTAGCAAAAATAAATAAAGTAAAGGCGAGAGAAAGCCTGAAATTATACAACAAAATTTCAAAGTGCCAGTTCGTTGAGGCCTAGTTGGCACCTGTTGCCACATTGTTACACATATACAAAGTACAAAGCGAGTGACTAAAGAGAAAAGACCAAATAGAATTAAGAGAGGGTGGTAACGACAAAATGTGATGTAGCACACAGCGTGAACAAGCTAGCCAGAAAGGGGATATATATATATATATATATACATACATATACATAAATATATATAAGCAGAGGTGGTGGCAGCAGTAGGCCTGAGGGAGTAGCACCGCCATAACAGGTTGGGTGTCATCACAAATAAGTAGTGTACTTACCAAAAGTGAAGTGTAAATTATAAAAGTAGCAGTATACAAGTGATAAGTGTGGTAAATGAGGACTCAAAAGGGCAACGAGAAAAGAATAGCCGAAGAAGTC
>NW_027198852.1:0-38718 GCF_038502225.1 Cherax quadricarinatus
ATGTAATTAGATGCAGAGGTAGGTTACAAACTGCTGAATTGGGTGATTATGCTAAACACCCTATCTTACTGCCCAAAACTCATCATCTAACAAACTTGATTGTTCTAAATGCCCATAAAAATGTAATGCATGGTGGGGTACAAGATACCTTAAATTGTATTAGGGAAACTTTCTGGATTACACAAGGACGGCAAAGTGTAAAAAGGGTGATTAAATCTTGTGTAATATGTCGCCGTATGGATGCCAGATCCTATATGTACCCAGGTCCTCCACCATTGCCAAAGGAGCGTGTACAATTAGTGAAACCATTTGATGTAACAGGTGTAGACTATAGTGGTCCAATAATTTTAACAGGCACGTCAAATGGTGTTCCACTGAAAGTGTATGTTAGTTTGTTCACCTGTACTGCTACTAGGGCAGTTCATTTAGAAGTGGCACAGGACTTGTCTGCAGAACAGTTTATACAGCTGTTTCGAAAATTTGCAGCTAGGAGATCCTGTCTGAGGTTGATGATTTCGGATAATGCCACAAATTTTGTAGCAGGTGCTCAACACTTGATAGAATTAAATAATAGTAACGATGTTCAATCTCTGTTAACCCAGCTAGGGTGTACCTGGAAATTTATTACTCCTAGAGCCCCTTGGCAGGGGGGGGGGCTGTACGAAAGACTGATAGGCACAGTGAAGAGGTGTGTCCGCAAAGTACTACACCGGAAGAGAATTAATTTGGAAGAATTCCGTGCAGTGTTAGTGGAGGCAGAAAATCGTGTAAATAATAGGCCTCTCTCGTACATGAGTGATACACCTGATGCAGATGTATTAACACCTTCTCACCTAATAGTGGCTTAGCGCTTCTTTTTGATTATAATAATAATAATTCTCACCTAATATGTGGAAGGAAATTGGAAGCTGCCCCTGTCTATAGAGATAATCCGGAAGAAAGTGATGAAGAGTACAATGATGCGGCAGTGTTGTGTAATAAATTTAAAATGTTAAATGAAGTAATTGATCATTGGTCTAATGTGTGGCATAAGGAATATCTTGTTACACTACGTGAACACTTTTATGGTGCGACAGAGGCAGTAAATCGACAGACCATTCAACCAGGCGACATTGTGTTAATTGACACTGAACAACATCGAACATTGTGGCCTCTGGGCAAAGTATTGACATTGTACCCAGATGCACAAGGTGTTGTCAGGAATGTCAAAGTGTTGTGTCCTGGCCAGGAAAGTTTACGCACAATTAATAAATTGATTCCCTTGGAATTAGGTGTTCAATCAAACGTAAATGAAAATCTGAGGGAAAGTGACACGAGTGATATGGAAGATAACGCAGACCAAGTGATGCCGAAAGATGAAATCGTAGTAAGACCTACTAGGAGAACAGCCACTCAAGCCAGAACTGGCTGGAATCATCTCCTAAAAGGAGTAATTTGAATCATTTAGCAACGAACTCTGGCCGGCCGCAGTGTGGAAAATACTGTATATATTTTCCAGAAATTCAGTATTTATATGTAAATAGATGGCCATACTGTATTTAATAATATTGATGTCATAGAAAACGGAAAGCCTGCGTCTGCGCAGAGGTTACTCGCCATCTTGGTTTTGAATTGGATACAACGTTAATGTAATGGGAAGAATTTTTCGTGCTCCAGAGGTTAAAATTGGATTGACACCTCTCAAATAGGAGGCGAAATTGTTGGATGTGCATTCCTGCATAACTTGAGATATCAGACGACTGGACAAGACAGCTCCAGGAACCTCAGATAAGCTCTCTAGATTTGTATAAAATTCTGGCCAGTGTTTTCATAAATTTAGTTAGTGAGGTTTTTCTGAGCATGATGCAACTTAATATCCAGTCAAATTGGTGAGTGATGTTAAGATGTATTTTCCTTTTGTTATGTATATGTGAATTTATATATAATCATTTTTTAATATACAGTCCACAAATTTATATATTTACGAGAATTCCTGATGTATAATTCATTTAATTAATAGGTCCAGAGCAACTTGTGGATATGACAGTGGTAGGTATCGAAGGGGGACATTTTTGCGACCTAGGTGTCCCAAATTCCTACTTGTCTAACTGATAAATAATAATTATCTATGTTCATTTACTGTTATGTACATAATTATACATACAGATAAATGCAATTTTCCAGTGTGTGTGTGGATGTGTGTGTGTGTGTGGATGTGTGTACTCACCTATTTGTGGTTGCAGGGGTCGAGTCACAGCTCCTGGCCCTGCCTCTTCGCTGATTGCTACTAGGTCCTCTCTCTCCCTGCCCCATGAGCTCTATCATACCTCGCCTTAAAACTATGTATGGTTCCCGCCTCCACTACGTCACTTTCTAGGCTATTCCACGGCCTGACTACTCTATGACTGAAGAAATACTTCCTAACACCCCTTTGATTCATCTGAGTCTTCAACTTCCAATTGTGACCTCTTGTGTCTGTGTCCCATCTCTGGAACATCCCGTCTTTGTCCACCTTGTCTATTCTGTGCAGTATTTTATATGTCGTTATCATGTCTACCCTGACCCTCCTGTCCTCCAGTGTCGTCAGGCCGATTTCCCTCAACATTTCTTCATAGGACAATCCCCGTAGGTCTGGGACTAGTCTTGTTGCAAACCTTTGCACTTTCTCTAATTTCTTGACGTGCTTGACTAGGTGTGGATTCCAAACTGGTGCTGCATACTCCAGTATGCCTGACGTAAATGGTATACAGAGTCTTAAACGAATCCTTACTGAGGTATCGGAACGCTATCCGTAGGTTTGCCAGGCGCCCGTATGCTGCAGCAGTTATCTGATTGATGTGTGCCTCAGGAGATATGCTCGGTGTTATGCTCACCCCCAGATCTTTTTCTTTGAGTGAGGTTTGCAGTCTTTGGCCATCTAAACTATATTGTGTCTGCGGTCTTCTTTGCCCTTCCCCAATCTTCATGACTTTGCATTTGGCAGGGTTAAATTCAAGGAGCCAGTTGCTGGACCAGGCTTGTAGCCTGTCTAGGTCTCTTTGTAGTCCTGCCTGATCCTCATCCGATTTTATTCTTCTCATTAACTTCGCATCATCTGCAAACAAGGACACTTCTGAGTCTATCCCTTCCGTTATGTCGTTCACATATACCAAGAACAGCACAGGTCCTAGGACTGACCCCTGTGGAACCCCGCTTGTCACAGGAGCCCACTCTGACACCTCGTCGTGTACCATGACTCGTTGTTGCCTCCCTGTCAGGTATTCTCTGATCCATTGCAGTGCCTTTTCTGTTATGTATGCCTGATCCTCTAGCTTTTGCAGTAACCTCTTGTGAGGAACTGTGTCGAAGGCCTTCTTGCAGTCCAAAAATATGCAGTCGATCCACCCCTCTCTCTCTTGTCTTCTGTCACCTTGTCATAAAACTCTAGTAGGTTTGTGACACAGGATTTTCCTTCCCTGAAACCGTGCTGGTTGTCAATTATACACTTGTTTCTTTCCAGGTGCCCCACCACTCTCCTCCTGATGATCTTCTCCATGACCTTGCATACTATACACGTTAGTGATACAGGTCTGTAGTTTAGTGCCTCATGTCTGTCTCCCTTTTTAAAAATTGGGACTACATTTGTCATTTTCCATACCTCAGGGAGTTGCCCAGTTTCAAATGATGTGTTGAAGATCTTTGTTAATGGCTCACACAATATCTCTGCTCCCTCTTTAAGGACCCATGGAGAGATGTTGTCTGGTCCCACCGCCTTTGAGGTGTCAAGTTCGCATAGCAGCTTCTTCACCTCCTCCTTGGTTATATGTACCTCATCCAGCACTTGCTGGTGCGCCCCCCTGTTCTGATTTCCTGGAGTCCTACTGGTTTCCACTGTAAATACCTCTTTAAATCTTGTGTTGAGCTCCTGACATACCTCTTGGTCGTTTCTTGTGAATTCCCCATCACCCTTCCTCAGTCTGATTACCTGGTCGTTTCTTGTGAATTCCCCATCACCCTTCCTCAGTCTGATTACCTGGTCCTTGTGTGTGTGAATGTGTGTGTGTGGATGTGTGTGTGTGGATGTGTGTGTGTGGATGTGTGTGTGTGGATGTGTGTGTGTGGATCTGTATGTGTGTGGATGTGTGTGTGTACTCACCTAATTGTGGTTGCAGGGGTCGAGACTCAGCTCCTGGCCCCGCCTCTTCACTGATCGCTACTGGATCCTCTCTCTCTCTGCTTCCTGAGCTTTGTCATACCTCTTCTTAAAACTATGTATGGTTCCTGCCTCCACTACTTCACTTGCTAGGCTATTCCACTTGCTGACAACTCTATGACTGAAGAAATACTTCCTAACGTCCCTGTGACTCGTCTGAGTCTTCAGCTTCCAGTTGTGACCCCTTGTCCCTGTGTCCCCTCTCTGGAACATCCTATCTCTGTCCACCTTGTCTATTCCCCACAGTATCTTGTATGTCGTTATCATGTCTCCCCTGACCCTTCTGTCCTCCAGTGTCGTCAGTCCGATTTCCCTTAACCTTTCCTCGTACGACATTCCCTTGAGCTCTGGGACTAGCCTTGTTGCAAACCTTTGTACTTTCTCTAACTTCTTGACGTGCTTGACCAGGTGTGGGTTCCAGACTGGTGCTGCATACTCCAGTATGGGCCTAACATACACAGTGTACAGTGTCTTGAACGATTCCTTATTAAGGTATCGGAACACTATTCTCAGGTTTGCCAGGCGCCCGTATGCTGCAGCAGTTATTTGGTTGATGTGTGCCTCTGGTGATGTGCTCGGTGTTATGGTCACCCCAAGGTCTTTCTCCCTGAGTGAGGTCTGTAGTCTTTGTCCACCTAGCCTATACTCTGTCTGCGGTCTTCTTTGCCCCTCCCCAATCTTCATGACTTTGCATTTGGCTGGATTGAATTCGAGAAGCCAGTTACTGGACCACATGTCCAGCCTCTCCAGGTCTCTTTGCAGTCCTGCCTCATCCTCGTCCGATTTAATTCTTCTCATCAACTTCACGTCATCTGCGAACAGGGACACTTCAGAGTCTATTTCTTCCATCATGTCGTTCACATATATCAAAAATAGCACTGGTCCTAGAACTGACCCCTGTGGGACCCCGCTCGTAACAGGCGCCCACTGTGATACCTCTTCACGTACCATGACTCGTTGCTGCCTCCCTGTCAGGTATTCCCTTATCCATTGCAGTGCCCTTCCTTTTACGTGTGCCTGATCCTCCAGCTTCTGCACTAATCTCTTGTGGGGAACTGTGGATGTGTGTGTGTGTGTGGGGGGGGGAGTGGATGTGTAAGATGTAATTGCAGAAGATGATATATCACAAACCTTTGTGAGTAACACACAGATCTAAAACACTGACAGCACTGCCCTACACCATTGCCTAGCACTAAAAGCAGTTGACGAATACATACACACACACACACACACACACACACACACACACACACACACACACACACACACACACACACACATATATATAGCCTCAGGCCGCCTGTGGAAAATATTTTAATTTTCCGAAGCTATAGTGCCTAATAGGTGTTTAATGTGTCGATATGGGTCAAAAATGTATTTGAAAATAGGATAGAACCAAGAGTTCCCTTTGCGCATGTGCGGATGTGCGGGGGTAGAGGTCGACCATGGGCATGGGAGAGGTGGCAGTGTTTTGAATGTAGTGAGGAGGCTGGGAAAGCATGGAACCAGGAAATTGGCATTCACGGCAGCCTAAGGATTAATATAGGCCTCACTTCATAATAGGAAGTGTCGTGACTGTCCCTGGTGAAGAGTGAGGGAACGTGATTGACGGCACCGCTGTAATTAAGTGGTAAAATTAGTGAATAATGGTAGGACCGGTGGTGACTGGCGTGTCGCCATGGACTGTGTCCCGGGGAAAAATACCCGTGATTTAATCATCACTCATCGGTCTCAAATCTTAATGGAGTGGCCTCCAATGTGTATAATAATTATGAGACATTAAAACGTCTTGTAAATCGTAATGTAATCAGTGATAATAACACTAAGTTAAGGAATCGTTGAAGTGATATGAACTGCCATTCTCAGAGTGTGTGTGCACATGTTTACCTTGTTGTTCCTGTCTCGAGGATAGTGAAGGCTTTATGGAGTCACGACTTCTAAACCGGGACAAACCGACGGATACCTCGTCCTGCTGGAATAAGAACCGTGTCGGTGTAGCAAGATATCGAAATGATTTGGTGAATGGAGGAAATAAGGAGTATCAATCATCCACAGTTAAGTAACCCTTCTAGTTATAGCAGACTGATACTGGCCAGTTAGGTATGTTGTAATTGGATAGGTTATGAGTGATCCAGCTACATCAAGTGACCACCAGAGAATATCTGGTAAGTGGTGAGATTATGTACAAGTGTTTTTCCTTGATGGATATATCCATGTGTAACCTACCCCCCCCCCCTTCATTCAGTTACGCTAATATAATCTATACAGTCCACAATTAATTAGTAGCACCGTACTTGTGGTGCTATCCAATCCATACTGGTCTCGGATAGATATGGATAAGATTGTGAGGTCGAAGGAACCACCTGCCGTGACCAGGGGTGGTTAAGTTTTCTCACATATCTACACGGGGTGACTACGATAAACAATATGGTTGTCTCCCAATGAGAGAGAGAGAGAGAGAGAGAGAGTTTACTTGTATGCATGTAATCTTGAGGTACATAAAGGTAATCACCCTAGAAAATTTTCCATACCACCAATTAACTCTGGTCATTGACCTCTACACTGACACTAACCAGAAATAGCCCTTCTGAGGTCGACATAGCCAATCAAAGCCATACACACAATAGCTACCCTGCACACATGTCACCTCTGACCTCATGGTCTGGTTATTTACCTCTAAACTGATGCTAACTAGAAATAGTTAAGTCATTCAAAGGGAAAGGGGGGTGGGGGCACCCTTTCTTTCTGTTTTCTGATCCCCCTCACACACTTTGTTAATTCATTTTATTAATTAAACCAATTTTTTATTACTACAATTTGTTACAAAGGAAGTCCTCTGTCTGGGGGCCCCTCTGGCAGGGGGGCCCTAGTCAGTTGCCCCCTTTGCCTCTTATAAATCCGGCCCTGTTGGTTATGCAGAGCATTTCGGAGCTAGAAATAATAAATGCGTACAGTAGTTGATTATTAGAATAAATCTTTTATGTAAAGTAGTTCAGTAATAAAATAAATCTTTTTATCTAGTATTGACATCTCATATGTTGTCACTTTCTTTATACTCGAGTCATATTAAAACATATTTTGAATTAAAACCTTGCAAATTTTATAAAATACCAAGTAAAATCTATTTTACTTTGACTTTCCATTTAATTATGACTTTAAAATCTTATCGTAGTAAAGTATATTACAATATTTGATAGTAAAACTTGCAGTATTGTAAGCTGGAATTAACAGAGGTCCAGACCTGTGTGTTACTCTTCACTCCAGCATGGTGGTAAGACTTTCTTATATATTTTCTACCCTTCTCAAGTTTATTTTGACTTCAAGTTATTAAGTTCGTTCTAGAAAATCATTCTCTCTCATCATATTGTGATTTAATCAATAAATATTGTTCTTTCATGAATACATTGTCTCTTGTCTAGAGCAAAGCTGCTCGTGCTTACGTTGTTAGTACTTTTATTTACGTGCGGTTACATAACTGTCTTACAGGTGTGTAAATTATCTAGAATAACCCCAAAAATGTCAAAATGAGGGTTCCATACTTGTTATGTAAAACTTTCACTGGGGAAAACTTGACATAAAAGATAAGATTTTGTTCGGATTTTTAACCGCGGAGGGTTAGCCATCCAGGATAACCCAAGAAAGTTATGCGTTATCGAGGACTGTCTGTCTTATTTCCATTTGAGGTTTTCAATCTTGTCACCTCTAGAACGCGACCCACATCAGTTGACTAACGCCCAGGTACCTACTTGCTTACTAGGTGAATGGGACAACAGGTGTAGGGAGCACACCTAATGTTTTTTCCCTTGCCGGAGATTGAACCATGGACACTCAGCGTGTGAAGCAAGAGTGTCGCCTGCCAGGCCATGGGCCACCGTCCAGGCCATGGGCCACTGTCCAGGCCATGGGCCATTGTTGCATTTGAAACTGACAAGTTGTGGTTAATATTACGTTCAGGTCCCGGCATGAGTTAATCAGTAATTTCTTCCTTAAAATGTCCAATATTATGTGGGTTACTTGAGTTAGGTGATTTGACTTTGTGGAAGTGGTAAGAAACATAATGTAACGTAAGGAAACTCAACCTAAAATAACTTTACCTTAATCTGTGAGCAGTAGATATGGGACTGTCAAGTCATTGTTTAAGTTTTTATGCATCTTCATTTACATTGCTTTGATTGGTAAGGAATGTTATGACTCGGTACTAAGAGTTAATTGACTGACGTGCTACTCATGTGAAAGTAAATATTAAAAATATCTCTCAAAATAAAATTTTTCTCAAGAAAACAATTCTTGCTGAGATTTAGATAACTTGTGCATTATTTATGTAAAACACAAGTCGCTTGACCTTTACTCACTGGAGCGCAGACGAGAAAGATACATCATAATCTGCACCTGGAAAATCCTAGAGGGACTAGTCCTAAATTTGCACACAGAAATCACTTCCTATGAAAACAAAAGAGTAAGCAGGTGGTGCAACATACCCTCAATGAAAAGTAGGGGTGCCATTAGTGCACTAAGAAAAAACTCGATAAGTGTTCAGGACCCAAGACTGTTCAACAAAGTCCCTCCAGGCATTAGGGGAATTACCAATAGACCCTTGGCAGTCTTCAAGAAGGAGCTGGACAGATACCTAAAGTCAGTACCCGACCAGCTGGGCTGTAGTTTGTATGTTGGGCTATGTACAGCCAGTAGTAACAGCCTGGTTGATTATGCTCTGATCCACTGGGTGGCCTTGTCATGGACTGGGCTGTGGGAGCAGTGACCCCCAGAACACTTTCAAGGTAGACTCCAGGTGGTTCAGACTAGGACCTAGTTAGTATTGGCCCTAGTTAGTGTGAAGCAGCGCTTAGGCCACTCTGTCATGGCAACATTTCAGTCCTGGCTAACAGAATCCTTGGCTTCATATCAAGAAGTATAAATAACAGAAGTCCTCAGGTTGTTCTTCAACTCTATATATCTTTGGTTAGGCCTCATTTAGATTATGCTGCACAGTTTTGGTCACCGTATTACAGAATGGAAAACGTACAAAGGAGGATGACAAAGTTGATCCCATGTATCAGAAATCTTCCCTATGAGGATAGACTGAGGGCCCTGAATCTGCACTAGCTAGAATGGCATAGAATTGGGGGGAATATGGCTGTATAGTCCTTGTGGCTTAGTGCTTCTTTTTGATTATAATAATAATAATGGGGGGAATATGATTGAGGTGTATAAATGGAAAACTGGAATTAGTAAAGGGGATGTAAATAGCATGCTAAAAATATCTAGCATAGACAGGACTTGCAGCAATGGTTTTAAGTTGGAAAAATTCTGATTCAGGAAAGATATAGGAAAGCACTGGTTTGGTAATAGCTGTGGATGAGTGGAACAAACTCCTGAGTACCGTCTTAGCTTCTAAGACGTTGTGTATTTTTAAAAATAGGTTGGATAAATACACGAGTGGGTGTGATTTGGACCTGACTAGCTTGTGCTACTAGGTCAGATGCCATGCTCCTCCCTTAAGCGAATGTGACTGACCTGACTAGCTTAAGGCATAAGCTTAAGCTGGTGGGAGAATTGGACCTGCCTTGCATGGGCCAGAAGTCCTGCTGCAGTGTTCCTTCTTTCTTATGTTCTTATATAGTGAATGTCCTAACTGTTCTATTTGTTTGCTTGTGTGTCTATAAGCACAACAGATTTTACTCCTTACGATTACTGCCATTCATGGAAGGTGACTTAATGCTGGAGGTCTCCTGATCTAAGGAATTAGAGCTACCCTCCACTTCCTTGGCTCAAATCTGATTTGCCCTGTCAATGGTATGGTGGTATGTACTGGCAAGATATAGTAAAAGACACTTAGTTCAGAAGTACCCAGAAGTGTTGATAAATTTCTTGCCAAATCCCTTGTCAACTTATGTCGGGTGCTGCCAGTGTCCAACATATGGGTTTCAGAGGAACATCTAGGGAAAAAAACACTTAGCACAACTTAGCTGAAGACATTTCAGTCCTGAAACCTTGATCACTTCAAATACTAGTTGTTAGCATTCAGTACTGTCTTGCTACCATTAGATTTTTACCTTCCTCTAATTTCCTGATTATGCTATGAGTCTTGCTAAACAAGGAATCTGTTTCCTCTTGTATTTTATTAGTGTACTTTGTACAATTTATGATGACCTCTCCTTTGTTTTTCTTGGTGATGAGAATGTCATTCCCTCCATGTCCCAGGAATGGTGAGTACTGCTATGGTGATTAAAAGTATGTAGATTACTTGAAAATTGATAACAATTAATAGTAATACTACACAATCAAATGGCACACATCTGGAGTGTAGCTGGAGCTATCAAGTAGAATAGGCAGGGCTTATATAAATGTACACTGCAGTATATAAAGGATGTGTGTGTTGGGGGGTGCCTGTGTGTGCATACACTGAGAGGGATTCATCAGTACAGTGGAACCCCGAATTTCGGCCATAATCTGTTCCAGAAGGCCAGCCTAAATCTGAAAAGGCCAAAAACCAAAGTGATATTTCCCATGTAAATACAATTAATCCGTTCCAGACACCCAAAAATATTAACAAAAAATAAATTTTTTGAGAACTAAATAAAATGACTAATGAAATGAATAAATGAACATTTAACATCACAATTACCTCTATTGAAGAATCTTGTTGGCGTATGGAAGACAGGGAGGAGGAGGAGGAGAGGAAGGACTGATTGTTTTTTGGAAGGGGATTCCCTCTCCACAAGGACTTCAGGTATCAAGTCCCTATCCAGGGTTACTTTCCTTTTTTGTCTTTTACTGGTACTAGGACCAGCTTGAGTCACTGCACCCCTGCTGCACAAAAAAAACTGTCCAGAGAGGTCTGTTTCTGGCGTCTCTTTAAGATTTGCCTGAAGTGGGACAAGGTTTTGTCACTGAACATGTTGCAGATATAGCTTGTTTCAGCTTGGTCAGGGTGATATTTCTCCACAAAACTTTGCACCTCCCTCCACTTTGCACAAATGTCCTTAATCGGTAAAGAAGGCACCTTCTTCCCTCTCCCTCCTCCTCTGAACCACTTTCCTCAGCTGTGGTCTGTTGCTGTTGCAGATGAAAGTCTTGCAGCCCATGGTGGTTTATTTTGCAGTCACACTCGATAAACAATCACAAAAAACAATGGATTATAATGAAATGTTTGGATGAATGGGCAGTGTTGCTCACCCACCAAGAGACACAGCCGGACTGAGTTGCACATGCAGCGTGGTGGGCAGATGCATCCAATACAGCCGATTTCCGAGTTGCCGGCTGAAATCCAGGATAGAATTTTGGCCAAAAAAGCAGCCAAAATGCGATTTGGCCGATATCTGCACTGGCTGATATCCGGGGGTCCACTGTATTTCTCAGCACTTTAGTTACATGTGGTCACCTTTCCCACCTGAGGGCTTTGGCAGTTGTTTGCATTGTGGCCCAGTATTTCTTGCATGTTACTAAAGACTATCCATCTGTTATTTATGTATTCCTTCAAATCCCACCTTTCTTTCTTTTTTAAACTATGCTATACTTTCACTATAAAGATTGGCTTTTAAAGCACCAAAAATGTGCTGAAAATGAACACTATTCTTCAGGTCTGAATTCTATAAAGAACATATGAACATGTGTTCATACTAGGTGCATGTGTACATAAGAGCTACTGTATATGTAAAATATCAGAAGTGAGGAATGTTAATCTGGTTTATATAAAAAAAAATTATTTGGAAATAACTATGAAGATAATACTGTATGTCTTCAGTGTCCACATGGCATTAAAACACAAAATTTATAAATAAATCTTTTTCAGATCCAAAAGGGAAAGCAAGGCACTAAAGGCCAGAAGCAAATTTTGAAGGAGAACACTGACACCCTGAATTTCTATCGGAACATGATCTTAGGTACAGCTGGCATATATTTTGGTGTGGGAATGATCTGCTTCAACAGCTTCCCAGCACTGGACCTGGTATGTATTCTCCCTTGATAAACAAGGTAGAATAACTTTTGGTTCAGTATAGTTTTGCTACCTGGTTATTTGACTGTATAACAATGTGATGTAATATGTAATCTCTGAGTATTGGTAGAATTAGTGTCCTGCATTATACTGTTAGCACTGTCTTATGGTATCAAATGGAAGTAGGCTCTGAAGCACTATTTAAAATGCTACCATATTTGTACTGACTGTATTTGGAAAATATAAAATAAGAGAGAATGGCAAGCAGTGCTCATTTAAGCCATTAGCAAATTTTTCAGATTTCATTAACTAGAAAAATTGTCCACATGTCATCTGGTGTTGTCATTTCTCCATAACTCCCAAGTAATGCTTCAAGTTTGTTGGCACTGTTGTGTGTGCAATAATAATGATAAAAAACATAAGTAAATCCTCAATTGACATGCAGTCAGTTTGTGCAATTTTTCTCTTATTGAGAGAGAGTGCAACCAAAATGTCATTACTTACATCTTGCAAAGAAAATATGCATTTTCCATGTAATGTACATTTAGTCAAATAACCCGTGTAGAATATACTTGCCTTCACACTTGCATAGAGCCTTTGACAGTGCTGCAAGTTCTCTTATCCTGTGTATATTTTGCCATCTTGCACTCCTGCCTGTAATAAATGGATATTGCACATCACATTCTCCCATGCTAACATTAACCTCCACTAACCTTACACCTCAATATCATAGCTACCCTCTTCTGTTTTCTGTTCTTTCATGTTAAGATTAATCTCAACAGCACATCAGCAGCTGGGAATGTCATTTTATTTGAAGAAATTTTTTGATAATGGTCAGTGTAGGGTTTACAGTGTTTTGGTTTTTGCCTCACCAGAGGTGGTTCAGGGTTCATCTTCCATTCTTCTATTGTTATTACAGTATAACATAGTTCCTAAACATGTGTGGTAGAAGTCTTGGTCCATGGGAGACAGTAGACCATCCTAATTAGGGTGACCTATGTATGTTCTGCAGTCTCTCCTCACGACAGGGCAGAAATAAATACAGTGGACCCTTAGTTAAAAGGCGGCATCGGCTAATGGCAAAATCGGTTAGAGGCACGTTTTTGCGGCAAAATGTTGACTCGGCTAATGCCCAATATCTCGGTTAAGGGCATTCGTCCCAAACGTGTCCACGCAGCCTGAGCCGCAGCCGCCCATCCACTCCATGTACAGTGTGCTGTGTGCCATTGTTTACAAGGCAGTGAGGACGATTCCACATGTACATGCAATATATTGTGTATTATTCCATTGTTTTTAGTGCTTGTAACTGTTAAATACACCACCATGGGCCCAAAGAAAGCTTCTAGTGCCAGCCCTGTGGTAAAGAAGAAAAGAAGTGCAATAGAATTCAAGAAAAAATTAATAGCAAAGTACCAAAGTGGAGGAGGAAGAGAGGGGAGAATGTGCCTTCTGCAGTGATTCAGTGATTCTATGATATGTATGATACTAGAGCAACAGGTATTGATAAAGGCTATAGTGCCAGCCAGCGATAGAGTAGAATTAACAGTGTAGCAAGTAAGTTAAGCTAGTAAGCAATAGAAAAACGACACGAAAGTAACTCTCCAATGTTGTTGGATGTGTATAGGGCTGCTGAATGTACGCCGACTAGCTACGTATCTTCCACCGCCTTAAACCTCTCCCAGCATCTCCATCAAACTAACTAAACAAACTAACATCTCCTCCAAGGTAAGTGTAAATATAAAAGTAAATACAAGTGTAAATATAAAAGGACCCCAATGGAAATACATAAGTCACTCCGACTTTTTTGGGTTATCCTAGGTACTTTATACACATGCTGCTATGTATGATAATCTGTGTACATAACTGTTTGTGTATACCTGAATAAACTTACTTATTTATAAATTAAAATGTAAATACTTATTATTTATAAATTAAAATGTATATACTTATTATTTATAAATTAAAATGTAAATATTTCTTATTTATAAATTACGTACATTAAGTGTGAACAGTGGTGGTGGGTTCTGCTGGTGCCTCACCACCACCACCACCACTATGTATGGCTTTTCTCACTGGCTCTTATAAACCTAACAGCAACACTTCCACCACTTACTCCTCACTCCTCACATACATTATGACATATTTTATTCATTCTAGAGTATCTATCATGTTTCTGTGTTATTAATATTGTTTATTATGTCATATTAGATGAATTGTGATAGATGAATAAGCTGTAGAGATATTAGCATCATATTGAAGCATAAACTCGCCTTCCTCTTGCCTCCTACGTGTCTTCCATACACCAACAAGAGTCAATAAAGGTAAGTGTGATGTTAAATGTTCATTTATCCATTTTATTAGTGCCTTGTATAATCTTTAAACAAATTTTTTTTTAATTCTTTTGACTGTCTGAAATGGATTAATTGGATTTACATTATTGCTTATGGGGAAAATTAATTCGGATAACATCCAAATCAGTTAAAGGCAAGCTCTCTGGAATGGATTAATGCCTTTAACTGAGGGTCCACTGTATACAGTGGAACCCCAGTTATCAGCCGTAATCCGTTCCAGAAGGTTGGCCTAAATCTGAAATGGCCTAAAACTGAATCAATATTTCTCATTAGAAATAATGTAAATACAGTTAATCCATTCCAGACACCCAAAAATATTAACAAAAAATACATTTTTTAAAGATTAATTATAGTCTTACATATTCAAAACAATAAGAAATAAATACAGCAGTAAGTTTAATAATAAATGAACATTACATACCTTTATTGAAGACTCTTGTTGGCATATGGAAGAAGGCGAGGAGGAGAAAGGAAGGACTGATTATTGTTTGGAAGGAGACTCCCCCTCCATAAGGACTTCAGGTATCAAAGCCCTTTCTGGGGTTACTTCCCTTTGTCTTTTACTGGCACTAGGACCAGCTTGAGAGTCACTGTACCCCTGTCACAAAAAATCTGTCCAAAGAGGCCTGTTTCTGGCATCTCTAAGATTTACCTGAAGTGGGACAAGGTTTTGTCACTGAACATGTTGCAAACACGGCTTGCAACAGCTTTGTTAGGGTGATAATTCTCCGCAAAACTTTGCAGCTCGCTCCACTTTGCACACGTGCCCTTAATCACTGAAAAAATTGCTTTTTTTTTTTTTTTTTTTTTTTTTCTTCTCTGTCTTCCTGTATGAAACTAGTGATCTAATGTGGGTAGCCTCACAAACATTCCGTTTTCTCTTATCCCAGGACCTCTGGGCAAAAATGGAAAGACGTGTTCTGAGTGGTAATTATTTTGTTGCTACTGGTCGTAAACACTCGTCATATAATGACATTTTATTCATTCTAGAGTACATGTATATATATCATGTTTCTGTAAGTAAGTTTATTTAGGTTTGCCCACATAGTTATGTAGATCATCATACATAGCAGTTAGAGATTTTCATACATAGCAGTATGTGTGTAGAGAATCTAGGATAACCCAATAAAGTCAGACAGAGTGGCTTTCCATTGTAGTACAGTGGACCCCCGGTTAACGATATTTTTTCACTCCAGAAGTATGTTCAGGTGCCAGTACTGACCGAATTTGTTCTCATAAGGAATATTGTGAAGTAGATTAGTCCATTTCAGACCCCCAAACATACACGTGCAAACGCACTTATATAAATACACTTACATAATTGGTCGCATTCAGAGGTAATCGTTATGCGGGGGTCCACTGTATTTCTGTTGTTTATATTGCTTATTACGAGTTCTTTCTTGAATTCTATAATGTTTCTCGCCTTCTTTACCAAAGGGCTGGCACTCTGAACTTTCTTTGGCCCCATAATGGCTTATTTCACAGTTGCAATCAACAAAAAAAATCAGAAACAATGGATGAAGCCGCAAAGTATTCCTAATCCAACATGAGAGAGACGCAGACTGAGTGTGGTACGGGTAAGGGAGAGCATCACTAGTCGGTGGTGATGTGTCTCATATGGCCAATTTACGAGAGCATAGCCGATATCCGGAGCAAAATTTTGCCGATAAAAGTGCTTTATTTCCAAATCGGTTGATTTCTGCGATGGCCTGTAACTGGGGTTCCACCGTATGTACTCCTTTGTTCTTGCAAATTTATATTATAATAGGCAGATATGTACAGTATTAAAAGGTTTATAATTTGTGAGCTTCTATCCAGAGACAGGGCTACAGGCCACCAGCAGCCTGGTTGACCAGGCTATCACCAGTTGAGCCTGGCCTATGGCCGGACTTTGGGAGTAGAGACTTGAAACTCGTCAAAGGTGGTTGCTGGTGGAGGGAGTGTAAAAGGGAGGAGGATTATGATTGGATTTTAACCCTTTGAGGGTCAACAGGCCCTCTCCGAAACTTGTTCTCAGGGTCGGCCAAATTTCAAAAAAAAAAAAATTAATTTTTCTTATGAAAATATAGAGAATCTTTTCCCGATCATAATGACACCAAAAGTATGAAATTTGATGGAAAACTTAGGGAATTATGCTCTTGCAAAGTTAGCGGTCTCGATGTTTACGCATCGGCGATTTTGCCCACTTTGAGCCCTATTTTCGGCCAATTCCAATGTACTAGTTGACAGAAATGATAGCTATTTTGCTAGAAGTCCATTGTTTCTATCGAATGAGTACAAGAAACCACCCATTTACTAATTTCAACTATCCAATAAAGTGGTCAGAATTTAGCAATTTTGCCAATTTCACACAAATTTCAAAAGATGCCAATTTCTGAATAGGGTCCAGAATAAACAAGAAAGACATTCCTGGCACTAAAATATCAAGTTCTCTGTTCGTTAGTCACATCCCCAGGCCCCTCTTATATTTCTTCGGCTTTCCACTTTGAATTTTTATTATTATAAAAAATAGAAGATTTACTGTTATGCAGACTGCTGCATTAGTGTAGAAATGGTATAAATAATATCAGCGTACTTGTGAAAGAATATTAGACTCACCAGTTGACTTGTATTGGACGCTTGGCATGATTTGTTTACTTTTGAACTTTGATAAAAATAGAACATTTCTGCTACTTTGCGCTCAATTTCAAGGTACTTTTCATTGTAAAACCAGTCAAAATCATCTCAATTTTTGTAATATGTCTTCCATTCTATAAAAAGAGACCAAGAAAAGTAGAATATAACAATAAATACCATACGAAAATACAGTGCAAAGTCGCTGTTTTATTCCCAAAACACGGTCCAAGTTTTTTTTCTCATTACGCACTGTGTGCTGCAGGATTTTTTTTTTATACTGCGCACACTGACCACATAGACCCATTCTTTCATATGTAGGCCTACCAGCTTTCTCTCACCAGATTTGAGGGCGCTAGAATTTAGGCGTACTAGTACGTCAAAAACCCTGGATCGTAAGCCGTACTAGTATGGCCGAAACCCTCAAAGGGTTAAATAAAAATTTTCTCATTTTTTTTCCAAGTGTATTTAATTATGGTATAGTTTATGGATATCATATGTGATAGGCTTGTATTTTTTTTTTTTTGGTAAAAATTAGTAAATATAAAATTTTTCTCCAGTTCTGGCTCTGTTTTAACTGTGTAAGCATATTGAATGGGTTTTGGATTAATTTTCTCATTTGGTTTTTTACCAAATTTATTTTTTATTTGTGTATGTCTGGTGCATGTGTGGTAAGCTCATGGTTTTTTTTTTTTTTTTGATAAATTAGACACATGTGCAAAACTTGGGTATCTTTATTTAGGAAACGTTTAGCCACACAGTGGCTTCATCAGTCCATACAAAGGAGAATGGTGAAGAACAGGAGGAGTTTGAGGTAATCAGTCCCTCAGCCTTGAGTCGATGTAATCAGTCCATCAATCTTGAAAAGAATACAGCATATGTGCAAAGAAGTGACTTATATACTGTAGACAGGTGAGGTGCAGCAGTCGTAGGTGGTATCACATTTGACAAATCCAAATGTGGAAGTAGGTCATGCCTAAAGGTTAGGCAAGTGAAGAATTCCCTGTATTAAGATCCCAAGATGTTGCTGTGTCTGACAGGAATGTAGATAAATGGGTCAGAGAACCGACAAGTTGATAAATTAGAAGCGTTTGCCACACAGTGGCTTCATCAGTCCATACAAAGGAGAATTCTGAACACTTGCCTAACCTTTAGGCATGACCTACTTCAACATTTGGATTTGTCAGGTGTGATACCACCTACGACTGCTTCACCTCACCTGTCTACAGTATAAGCGACTTCTTTGCACATATGCTGTATTCTTTTCAAGATTGATGGACTGATTACATCAACTCCAGGCTGAGGGACTGATTACCTAAAACTCCTCCTGTTCTTCACCTTTCTCCTTTGGATGGACTGATGAAGCCACTGTGTGGCAAAACATTTCCTCAATAAACATACCCAAGTGTTGCACATGTGTCTTAATTCCTAGTTAAATTAGGTTTGCTTTATGATCTGAGCCCAGAACACGTCTATCATGTGAAATGAGGGACACCTGTGTATTCTAATTTTGACTGGACTACTTATAAGAATCCTTGACTCTAGCTTTTGTTTCCAATCTATTTTTTATTAAAATTTACCAATAATACTGCATTTTTAACTAAGCTGTCGCTTTCCCCAGACATTGTTGTTCTTTGCGGGAGTTGTGTTCACCTGTTGTTACCGCTTCATGGCCAGCATGGCTCAGCCTAAGCTGGCTGCTGATGGCTCTATTCTGGATGAAGGATGTGACTTGAACATTGAAGGAGGAATAGCTGAGTAAGTGGCATTTTATGTTTTAAGTGGAGAGAAATCATTTCACTGTTCTGAATGTCTGAAAGACTTTTCATAAGCCTGATATAGTATCTAATATAATATATTTTAGATGGATGATGTGGTAAAACATATTCTTGTGTGTATTGTACAGTGATTCATATATGACTGTAAAGATATGTTCAATAGGGATCCTCTGTAGCGGATACATAGATAAATGGTTCAGAGAACCGACAGGATGATGAATTACACTTATGCAACATCTGGGTGTCTTTGTGGAAATGTTTTTCCAGCCAGTAGCTTCCTCAGTACAGAGAATAATGGTTGAAGCCACTGGTTGCCATGATGTTTCCACAATAAAGATGGCCAAGCATTGCACAAGTGTCTCATTCATCCTCTATAGCTGATACCTTGATATTGAAGGGCTCATGATTCCATCCATTCCAGCTACTCTGCCCTTCTTTGCATGAAACCTGATTACCTTCCCTTCTTTAGGAATTGTATGACCTATATAGGTTTAATGCTTTACCATGAATATGATGATAATGCTATAGGAGTGAAATAAGATATGCATTCAGTTTGTTTATAGCAGATGCTGTGGAAATAAATACAGGTAGCTTTTGTCATTGTTTAGCAGATGCTCTGGTATGGGGTTAATAACAAGGGCAAGTTTCATAATATGTACTGTACTTTCCTGCCAACTGGCACATCATTGGTTCATAGTTTTTTCACGTGGCTTACTGCTGAATAAGATATATGCAACACCTAGGTATCTTTATTATAAAGATGTTTTGCCAGCCAATGGCTTTTTCATTTCAATTCAAAGATGTTCTGAATGGACTGAACACCTATCAAGGCTGGGGACTGATTACCTCATCTTCCACTGTCTCTGAAACCATTTTTTGAGCACACTGTCTATCTCCCACCATGGCAGGGCAACCGAAAAAATTTTTTTTCTTTATACATATAGTAATTGATGGGGTTACTAGCCCCTTGCTCCTGGCATTTTCATTGCATCTTATGACACACATGGCTAACAGAGGAAGGCTTCTTTTTCTCTTCTCTATGGAGCTCTCTAAAGCATCTATGTATTAAATTGTCAAAACCACTGATTGGTGAAACATTGTTTTAATAATGATACCCAGGTGTTGCACGTGTGTGGCATTCATAAATATGTTGGTATTGTGTGCTATAAATGTAAGGATGCTTTGCTGCCTCCTTTGTGAAGTGGGGCTGTGTTTACCTTTTTTAAGTCATCCGGAATTTCACCTGAATTTAAGCTACTCCAAGGAATGAGTTCCGTTGCTAGTTATTCAGTACTTTGCATTTTTTTTTTTTAAACACAACAGCTTTCTCTTACTGAGTCAGGGTGCAGGTACTTCCCTTCTCACCTCCAGGGCTTTAGTCTGGCTCTTATTTTTATTATGGTATTAATTTATTTTTTAATTATTATTATTGATAAATTAATCATTTAATTAAGTCATTGTGTCAAGGTGAGTCATACTTATACCTATGTTGTATGCAGTGGCTCTAATTTTTGCCTCATTACTGTCACTAGTCTTTATCTTATGTGACATTCTCTCCACAGACACGTTAAGGACTTGGTGATTCTGACCTCTGGTACTGTTGTCCTGGGCACTATCTCGACTTACTTCTGGCTTTTATGGCTTCTGGTAAGATAATATGGTGATAGTTAATATGAATGCTGATTGTAATCTGGATAAGCAGGTTGCATTAGATTTAATTACTAGATGTAAAATGAGGGTAAACTTTGTAGTTTTCTCCATTTTTTTGTGTCACTGCCTCTGTGGGAGACAGCTGGTATATTGCTAAAGATAAGCAGATTTATTTTTTGATCTATGTAAATTTACATTAAATTCAGGTCTTAAAAATTTTTTTTTTGAAGCAGTTGACAGATGGGAAAATTTTAAAATCATATTTTTAGGCTTTTTATTTGCATGGAGTTTCTACTCGTGTTGATAACACGGAATATTGAAAGATGTTTATTTTCTGTATTGTCTGTACTGTTGCAGCTTTCCAAGAAGAGTTTTAGCACTGAGTTAAAATTTGTATTGATTGTCCTGTATGTTTGTATTATTATTATTTTAACACTTCAGCTGTTTCCCACTGAGGCAGGGTAACCCAAAAAGAAAGAAAACCCCCAAAAGAGAGAGAAAACTTTCATCATTCAACACTTTCACCATCACTGGTATATAATCAGTCTTTGCAGAGGCGCTCAGATACGATAGTTTAGATGTCCCTCCAAACTGTCAGTATTCCAAACGCCTCCTTTAAAGTGCAGGGATTGTACTTCCCACTTCCAGGACTTGAGTCCGGCTAACCGGTTTCCCTGAATCCCTTCACAAAATATTACCCTGCTCACACTCCAATAGCTCGTCAGGTCCCAAAAGCTATTCGCCTCCATTCACTCCTATCTAACATGCTCATGCATGCTTGCTGGAAGTCCAAGCCCCTCGCCCACAAAACTTTTACCCCCTCCCTCCAACCTTTTCGAGGACAATCCCTATCCTGCCTTCCTTCCTCAACAGATTTATACACTCTCCAAGTCATTCTACTTTGTTCCATTCTCTCTGAATGACCAAACCACCTCAACAACCCCTCTTCAGCTCTTGCTAATACTTTTAGTAACTCCACACCACCTAATTTCCACACTACGAATTCTCTGCATAACGCACTACACATTGCCCTTAGACACGACATCTCCACTGCCTCCAGCTTTCTCCTTGCTGCAGCATTTACAACCCATTCACACCCATTATAAGAGTGTTGGTACCACTGTACTCTTGTACATACCCTTCTTTGCCTCCATAGATAACGTTTTTTTTTTTTTTTTTTATTGTCTCCACAGATACCTCAACGTACCACTTGTCCTTTTTCCTTCATCAGTTCTGTGGTTAACCTCATCCTTCATAAACCCATCTGCTGACAAGTCAACTCCCAAATATCTGAACATATTCCCTTCTTCCGTACTCCAGTGTGATATCCAATTTTTCTGTATCTAAATTGTTTGATACCCTCATCACCTTACTCTTATCTATATTCACTTAGCTTTCTACCTTTACACACCCTCCCAAACTTGTCCACTAACCTCTGCATTAACTAACCTTTGTATTATTATAATCAAACCAAGTGCTAAACCCACAAGGGTCATACAGCATTGTATGTCTGTATAGTATATTCAGTACTACATCTGGATATTTTGTATGCTGAGTAAACTTCAACTTTAGAAAAGTGTGTGTGTGTTGTCTGGAATCTGATAGCGATAGCATATCCCCCCCCCCCCCCAGTTCTTATGTTTTAGTTGAGATTCCCATGATCATACCATGATTAAGGATAGATTAGAGATCTGTACTGGGCTAATAATGTATATGGAAAATACTCGGTCAGATTAGGTCCTCAATCTGTACACTACAGAGTTAAAAATGCAGCAAAAAGTGAAGAATAAACAAAGTGAAAAGTAGGGCTACCATATGCACAATTACAGAACACTGTGTTACAAAACTCTTCAATTTTCTACCATTATTATTATAATCGAAACCAAGCACTAAACCCACTAGCATCATACAGTCCTGCACAATTTTCTACCAACAGGGTAGAATTTCTTTAAAAGGAAACTGAACCACTAACTGATTAAAACATCCGATCAGCTAGGTTATGATGACCAAGTATGCCTGGTGATTGCTAGAAGCAACAGCCTGGTTGACCAGGCATCAACAAGAAAGTCTGACATCAGGCTGATCTGCAAGGATAAAAGAACTTTAAAAACTTCCCACAGTTATTTCTTTTTTAGACTAATACTTTCCCCATTCACTTCATGCAAGTGATTAGTTAATAATAGGCTGTTTTTTTTTTTTTTTATGCTCTGGCTATCTCCCACTGAAGTAAGGTGACCTAAAGAAGAGGAAACACATTCACCATCACTCATGAAATGAAAGAGCTGCAATGGAGGCAACTAAATCGAATCAGGGGATACATAGGGATATGCAGTGGTAGACTGAAAGGGAGAGATCAGTCTTTGTTTATGGTTCCAGGAAGTTGAAAGGGAAACTTACGAACAAGAAGACAAGGGGAGACAAAAGCGATTGCAAGCATCATGAAAGCAATAGGAGAAGATGACGTGACCCAGCTGGCAAATTTTCTGAGAATGGGGGTGTTTGCAAGATGAAGAATCCGGCCAGTCAAAGTGATTTTCAATGCAGAATCGGTTTGAAATAGGATCATGCAGGAAAAAGCAAAGCTAAGGGACATGTCGGCGTACCGGAGGGTTTGTATCTTGAATGTGACAAAATGTGAGGAGTGGCATGAAAGAATCAAGGAGACATCCCCAGATGTAATAGCACTCGTAGAAGCATAACTCGCCAGGAAGTTAACAGATGCGATCTTTCCACTTGGTTATCAAATCCTGAGGAAAGAGGGAGGAGGAGTTGCACTGCTCATTAAAAATCAGTGGGGATTTGAGGAAATGGAAGGAATGGATGGAATGGGCAGAAGGGACTACATAGTAGGAACAATCCAGTCTGAGGGCCATAAGGTGGTAATTGCAATAATGCACAACCTGCCACAGAACTGCAGGAGGCCAAGAGAAGAATATGATGAGAGAAACAGAGCAATGGTAGACACACTAGCTGAGATGGCAAGAAGGGCTCACATGGAGAGAGAAAAGTTACTAGTTATGGATGATTTCAATCACAAGATTGGGAAAACCTGGAGCCCCATGTGGGGGTCCTGAAACATGGAGAGCCAAGATGATGGATGTGGTACTGGAAAACCTCATGTATCAGCATGTTAGAGAGACTACCAGAGAGAGGTGAGGATGACCCAGCAAGATTGGATATAGTATTCACCTTGAGTAGTTCAGACATCGAGGATATCACGTATGAAAGGCTCCTTGGAGCTAATGATCATGTGGTTCTGTGCTTTGATTACATAGTTGAGCTACAAGTGGAAAGGGAAGCAGGAATGGGATGGGAAAAACCAAAACTACCAAAAAGGGGACTACACAGTTATGAGGAACTTCCTAAAAGACGTTCAGTGGGAGAAAGAATTGACAGGAAAACCAGTAAATGAAATGATGGACCATGTGACAAAATGCAAGGAGGCAGAGGAGAGGTTTGTTCCCTAAGGAAACAGAAATAATGGGAAGACCAGAACGAGTCCTTGGTTCACCCAACGGTGTAGAAAGGCAAAAACTAAGTGCACTAGAGAATGGAAAAAGTACAGAAGACAAAGGACCCCAGAAAATAAAGAGATTATCCGAAGACCCAGATACGAATATGCACAGATAAGAAGGGAGGCTCAGTGACAATACGAAAATGACATAGCATCAAAAGTCAAGTCTGACCTGAACCTGCAGTATAGCCACATCAGGAGGAAAACAACAGTCAAGGACCAGGTAATCAGGCTGAGGAAGAAAGGTGGAGAGTTTACTAGAAATGACTCAGAGGTATGTGAGGAGCTCAACATGAGATTTAAAGAAGTATTTACAGTGGAAACAGGAAGGACTCCAGGAATTCAAAATAGGGAGGTACACCAACAAATGCTGGATGAAATTCACACAACCGAGGAGGTGGTGAAGAAACTGCTATGTGAACTTGATGCCTCAAAGGCGGTGGGACCAGACAACATCTCATTGTGGGTCATTAGAGGAGCAGCAGAGATGCTGAATGTGCCACTAACCAAAATCTTCAACACATCCATTGAAACTGGGCAACTACTTGAGGTAGGGAAGAGGGCAAATGTGGTCTCAGTTTTTAAGAAAGGAGACAGATACGGGGTATTAAACGATAGACCTGTGTTACTGATGTGTATAGTATGCAAAGTCATGGAGAAGATCGTCAGGAGGAGAGTGGTGGAGCACCTAGAAAGACACAAGCTTATAAACGACAACCAGCACGGTTTCAGGGAAGAAAAATCCTGTGTCACAAACCTACTGAAGTTTTATGACAAATTAACAGAAGTAAGACAAGAGAGAGAGGGGTGGATAGACTGCAATTTTTTGGACAGCAAGAAGGCCTTCGACACAGTTCCTCACAAGAGGTTAATGCAAAAGCTAGATGATCAGGCACGCGTAAAAGGAAAGGCACTGCAATGGATCAGAGATTATCTGACAGGGAGGCAACAACGAGTTATGGTACGTGACGAGGTGTCAGATTGGGCACCTGTGACGAGCGGAGTTCCACAGGGGGTCGGTCTTAGGACCTGTGCTGTTTTTGGTATATGTGAATGACATGATAGAAGGGATACACTCAGAAGTGCCCCTGTTGGCAGATGATGTGAAGTTAATGAGGAGAATTAAATCAGATGAGGATCAGGGAGGACTACAGAGACCTGGACAGGCTATAAGCCTGGTCCAGCAACTGACTCCTTGAATTTAACCCCACGAAATCCAAAGTCATGAAGATCGGGGAAGGGCAAAAAAAGACCACAGACAGTATAGTCTAGGTGGCCAAAGACTGCATACCTCGCTCAAGAAAAAGGATCTTGGGGCGAGTATAATACCGAGCACATTTCCTGAGGCGCACATTAACCAGATAACTGCTGCAGCAAATGGGCGCCTGGCAAATCTGAGAATAGCGTTCCGATACCTCAGTAAGGAATCGTTCAAGACTCTGTACACCATATACGTCAGTCCCATATTGGAGTATGCAGCAAAAGTTTGGAATCCACTCCTGGTCAAGCACGTCAAGAAATTAGAGAAAGTGCAAAGGTTTGCAACAAGACTAGTTCCAGAGCTAAGGGGATTGTCCTACGAAGAAAGGTTAAGGGAAATCGGCCTGACGACACTGGAGGACAGGAGGGTTAGGGGAGACATGATAACGACATATAAAATACTGCGAGGAATTGACAAGGTGGACAAAGACAGGATGTTCCAGAGATGGGACACAGAAACAAGGGGTCACAATTGGAAGTTGAAGACTCCTATGAGTCAAAGGGATGTTAGGAAGTATTTCTTCAGTCATATAGTTGTCAGGCAGTGGAACTGTCAAGTGATGTAGTGGAGGCACAAACCATACATAGTTTTAAGACGAGGTATGATAAAGCTTATGGAGCAGGGTTTTTTTTTTTTTTTATTATCACACTGGCCGATTCCCACCAAGGCAGGGTGGCCCGAAAAAGAAAAACTTTCACCATCATTCACTCCATCACTGTCTTGCCAGAAGGGTGCTTTACACTACAGTTTTTAAACTGCAACATTAACACCCCTCCTTCAGAGTGCAGGCACTGTACTTCCCATCTCCAGGACTCAAGTCCGGCCTGCCGGTTTCCCTGAACCCCTTCATAAATGTTACTTTGCTCACACTCCAACAGCACGTCAAGTATTAAAAACCATTTGTCTCCATTCACTCCTATCAAACACGCTCACGCATGCCTGCTGGAAGTCCAAGCCCCTCGCACACAAAACCTCCTTTACCCCCTCCCTCCAACCTTTCCTAGGCCGACCCCTACCCCGCCTTCCTTCCACTACAGACTGATACACTCTTGAAGTCATTCTGTTTCGCTCCATTCTCTCTACATGTCCGAACCACCTCAACAACCCTTCCTCAGCCCTCTGGACAACAGTTTTGGTAATCCTGCACCTCCTCCTAACTTCCAAACTACGAATTCTCTGCATTATATTCACACCACACATTGCCCTCAGACATGACATCTCCACTGCCTCCAGCCTTCTCCTCGCTGCAACATTCATCACCCATGCTTCACACCCATATAAGAGCGTTGGTAAAACTATACTCTCATACATTCCCCTCTTTGCCTCCAAGGACAAAGTTCTTTGTCTCCACAGACTCCTAAGTGCACCACTCACCCTTTTCCCCTCATCAATTCTATGATTCACCTCATCCTTCATAGACCCATCCGCTGACACGTCCACTCCCAAATATCTGAATACATTCACCTCCTCCATACTCTCTCCCTCCAATCTGATATCCAATCTTTCATCACCTAATCTTTTTGTTATCCTCATAACCTTACTCTTTCCTGTATTCACTTTTAATTTTCTTCTTTTGCACACCCTACCAAATTCATCCACCAATCTCTGCAACTTCTCTTCAGAATCTCCCAAGAGCACAGTGTCATCAGCAAAGAGCAACTGTGACAACTCCCACTTTATGTGTGATTCTTTATCTTTTAACTCCATGCCTCTTGTCAAGACCCTCGCATTTACTTCTCTTACAACCCCATCTATAAATATATTAAACAACCACGGTGACATCACACATCCTTGTCTAAGGCCTACTTTTACTGGGAAATAATTTCCCTCTTTCCTATGTACTCTAACTTGAGCCTCACTATCCTTGTAAAAACTCTTCACTGCTTTCAGTAACCTACCTCCTACACCATACACCTGCAACATCTGCCACATTGCCCCCCTATCCACCCTGTCATACGCCTTTTCCAAATCCATAAATGCCACAAAGACCTTTTTAGCCTTATCTAAATACTGTTCACTTATATGTTTCACTGTAAACACCTGGTCCACACACCCCCTACCTTTCCTAAAGCCTCCTTGTTCATCTGCTATCCTATTCTCCGTCTTACTTTTAATTCTTTCAATAATAACTCTACCATACACTTTACCAGGTATACTCAACAGACTTATCCCCCTATAATTTTTGCACTCTCTTTTGTCCCCTTTGCCTTTATACAAAGGAACTATGCATGCTCTCTGCCAATCCCTAGGTACCTTACCCTCTTCCATACATTTATTAAATAATTGCACCAACCACTCCAAAACTATATCCCCACCTGCTTTTAACATTTCTATCTTTATCCCATCAATCCCGGCTGCCTTACCCCCTTTCATTTTACCTACTGCCTCACGAACTTCCCCCACACTCACAACTGGCTCTTCCTCACTCCTACAAGATGTTATTCCTCCTTGCCCTATACACGAAATCACAGCTTCCCTATCTTCATCAACATTTAACAATTCCTCAAAATATTCCCTCCATCTTCCCAATACCTCTAACTCTCCATTTAATAACTCTCCTCTCCTATTTTTAACTGACAAATCCATTTGTTCTCTAGGCTTCCTTAACTTGTTAATCTCACTCCAAAACTTTTTCTTATTTTCAACAAAATTTGTTGATAACATCTCACCCACTCTCTCATTTGCTCTCTTTTTACATTGCTTCACCACTCTCTTAACCTCTCTCTTTTTCTCCATATACTCTTCCCTCCTTGCATCACTTCTACTTTGTAAAAACTTCTCATATGCTAACTTTTTCTCCCTTACTACTCTCTTTACATCATCATTCCACCAATCGCTCCTCTTCCCTCCTGTAACCACAAACTTCTGCTGAACACTCTAACACTACAAAACAGTGAGAAATAAATATAAAGCACAAATTTTAACAGTAAATGAACATTATGTACTTTTATTGAAGACACTTGTTGGCGTATTGAAGGCAAGGAGGGGAGAGGGAGTTGGGAATCCCCCTCCATAAGGACTTCAGATATCAAAGCCCTATCTAGGGCTTTGATACTGCCACAGTACATTCATTACCTTAAAATATTTGTAGTCTTAATGTAGGGTGAGAGGTGAGTAATACTTATTTGTAGGTAGCCAGTAGATGTAGGTAGCACCCCCTTCCCCGGGCTACACTACACAGCCATATTATTACATCGACATACCATGTCGATGTACCTTTACCATCATAAACAAAGGGAGAAGTAGATGCCATCATAAACAAGGGGAGAAGTAGATGCCATCATAAACAAAGGGAGAAGTAATGAATAATTCATGCTGAGAATTGTAAACAAAAGCTTTTTCAAGGGCGGTGACTGGACCAGACACCAGATTCAGTTTTCTCTAATGCTGAATCGGAGAATATGTAATATTTACCTTCCTCCTTGATTCGCCGGTACTCGCCACTCGATAGCATGTAAACATTGCATGTTTATATGCTATATGCTATGTAATGTGTTTCTTATATAATTTTGAAGAAAATATCATAAGTAGATTAATGAAAATGTTTGTTTTAACCTAAAATAAGATATTTAATGTGTTCAAGAGCGATTATTATTATTGTTATTATGCATCCAATATGGCCAGTCTCCGAAATGACTGCTGAAAACCGGGATAGAATTTCGGCCAAAAAAGCGGCCGATACCCGAAGGGCCACTGTACATGTGCAACATCTGGGTATCTTTACAATAAAGATACCCAGATGTTGCACATGTCTAATTTTCATCTTGTCAGTACTGTATACCATTCATATATATGAAAAAGAAGCACTACAGCAGGTCTACTGGCCCATACTAGGTAGTTCCAAGTCACACCCACTCATGTAACCTATTTTTAAAGCTACACAAGTTCTTTGAATTGGGTATGCAAGTATTATTATAATCAGAACCCTTCAGGGCTGTATGACCCACTAGGGTTGTACAGTACTGCAGGGTAGGGGGGTATTCCTGGAGCAGAGAGGAGCCAGGGGTGGAGAGGATAACATAGGTAGAGTTAGAAAGGGCTGTGAGGAGTGGTAAAGGAAGTATTACCAAAGTTTGTAGGGGTATTCAGGTTGAAGATACATATAAAGAAGAAATAAGGTACTGAGGATCTGTAAGCAAGATGGAAGTCATTATCATCATCTTTTATTGTTATTTTAATCAAAGTTAAACAATAAACCTTGAAGGAACTCAAAACAATGGATAGATAGAAGTTGGAATATGCACATTTAGAAAGGATATAGAAAAAATATTGGTTTGCAAGATTTATGGTTGAGGGGAGCAGTCTGCCATGTAGTGTGAAAGCTAACATCTCGAGTGGCTTTAAAAAAAGGTTAGACAAGCATATGAATGAGAAGGATGGATCTAGCATTGGCCTTAGCTTTACTGTAGTGCTCCTTAATCCATGATTTTATCAAAAATGGAAAAGCCTGCAGTAGACCTACTGGTCTACTGTCATCATCATCATTAACAAGATGAGAAATATTTAGAGATGGTCTCAAACAAAAGCCTCAACAAGAAAAAATTAATATCTAGAGAGTATGTAGTGACATTTGATTTGGTTTGTTAATTTTTGGAGTGGACATATTGTGGGTATAGGCTTAAATTAGAATTTTTTAGCTGAAGAAACCCAAAGTTGACTTTCAAGATAAGTAGATTTGTATGCCAGGATTAACAATTTCACATCTATCATTAGCTATTATATAATGCAAAAAATATGTACTCTCCATGGGGTAAGGAGTTGAGAGGTCCCCACAGGCCATAGTTTAAGTGTTAAATAGTGGCTTGATCTGTCAAACTGTATCCTCAGTGTGTGAAAAAGAGATGTATGCAATACTTAAAACATTTATTAAGAAATATTTCACCCACTAGGGGGGCTTTTTCTCTAATAAATGTGGTAAGTGTGTTTCATCTTGATCCTTCAGTCTGTCAGTACTGATATATCCTGTACGTACTTGTCCAATATTCTAAATGTTTAGGATTTTTAGCATAATGGAAGGGTTACATCTGAGCATCCTGTTCAGTGAAAATTTAGAAAACCTTCACAGTGTAACTGTGTATAGTACTCTTAAACACCAACTGTGTCAGTGTTGTTATAGCAGAAATTCAGTGCTGTGAAAATGTCAGAAGAATGTGTGGTATAGTACTTGCTCCTATGCAGTACTTTATTTTCCCTGAAAATGTAGTATATTCACTCTGTGCTAGAATATTATGAATGCATTTGTAATATACTGCAGTGGTTTGATGTACTCAATGACAGCTTTGCTTAGTGTGCATTATTTAATTTGCTTAAAAGCATTGTAAATAAGAGTGGTGTGCTGGTATGGCTATAATATTTATTGGTAAGAACAATCTTATCAGTGTTTTATAATTGCATATATTTTTAATGAAAATATATTTCACTAAGAAAAATATTCAGGAAGTATTTCAGGCTTTACCTTCTTTTTATATCTCAAGTGATCATTTATAATGAAATGTTTGGATTTTTGTAGAGTTCTATATTCTAAATACAGTAGACTCCAACAAGAGGCTCCATTCCACTGGACTATTTCATTATAGCTGTGTTTCTGTAGCTCAGTGATCGAAGAGAGGGATCCCCAGCCTTTGGTGTCTTAATCTTCAACAGGCAATGTAGCTTCAGCTCAACTTCTTTAGGATTACTAGGAGTTATAGCTCAAGAACACTTAGCTCTAGGATCCCAGGCGATGGAACTGTACCCAGTTACACTGAAAATTTGAGACTAATCGAGTAAAGTATTGGATAGATAGTCTCAAGGGTTGTAGATCAACACCCTCAGGAGGCCCAGAGCCCTTGTGGCTTAGCGCTTCTTTTTGATTATAATAATAATCAGGAGGCCCAGGATCTATAAAAGTGAAAATCTGCAAGATGAAACATAGTGAAAATCTCCTCAAGAGACCCAGGAGCTGAGGCTCAATGCTTCCAAAAACTGGAACTAAACCCTGTCAATTTTTTTTTTTTTTAATAAGTCTGCCGTCTCCCACCGAGGCAGGGTGACCCAAAAAGAAAATACCTTCATCATCATTCAACACTTTCACCTCACTCACACTTAATCACTGTTTTTGCAGAGGTGCTCAGAACACAAGAGTTTAGAAGCATATACGTATAAAGATAAACAACATATCCCTCCAAACTGCCAGTATCCCAAAACCCATCCTTTAGAGTGCAGGCATTGTACTTCTCATTTCCAGGACTCAAGTCCGGCTATATAAAAATAACCGGTTTCCCTGAATCCCTTCACTAAATATTACCCTGCTCGCACTCCAAGAGATAGTCAGGTCCCAAATAACATTCACTCCTATCGAACATGCTCATGCATGCCTGCTGGAAGTCCAAGCCCCTCGCCCACAAAACCTCCCTTACCCCTTCCTTCCAACCTTTTCGAGGACGACCCCTACTCAGTCTTCCTTCTCCTACAGATTTAAATGCTCTCCATGTCATTCTACTTGGATCCATTCTCTCTAAATGACCAAACCACCTCAACAACCCCTCTTCAGCCCTCTGACTAATACTTTTATTAACTCCACACACCGAATTTTCTGCATAATATTTACACCACACGTTGCCCTTAGACAGAACATCTCCACCGCCTCCTCGCTGCAGCATTCACAACCCAAGCTTCACACCCATATATGAGTGTTGGTACTACTATACTTTCATACATTCCGTTTTTTGACTCCACATATACCTCAACGCACCACTCTCCTTTTTTCCTTCATCAATTCTATGATTAACCTCATCCTTCATAAATCAACACGTCAACTCCCAAGTATCTGAAAACATTTACTTCTTCCATACTATTCCTCCCCAATTTGATATCCAATTTTTCTTTAACTAAATCATTTGATACCCTCATCACCTTACTCTTTTCTATGTTCACTTTCAACTTTCTATCTTTACCCAAACTCATCCACTAACCTTCGCAATTTTTCTTCAGAATCTCCCATAAGCACAGTATCATCAGCAAAAAGTAACTGTGTCAATTCCCATTTTGTATTTGATTTCCCATAATTTAATCCCACCCCTCTCCCGAACACCCTAGCATTTACTTCTTTTACAACCCCATCTATAAATATATTAAATAACCATGGTGACATTACACATCCCTGTCTAAGACCTACTTTTACCGGGAAGTAGTCTCCCTCTCTTCTACACACCCTAACCTGAACCTCACTATCCTCATAAAAACTCTTTACAGCATTTAGTAACTTACCACCTATTCCATATACTTGCAACATCTGCCACATTGCTCCCCTATCCACTCTATGCCTTTTCTAAATCCATAAATGCAATAAAAACTTCCCTACCTTTATCTAAATACTGTTCACATATATGCTTCAATGTAAACACTTGATCTACACATCCCCTACCCACTCTGAAACCTCCTTGCTCATCTGCAATCCTACATTCTGTCTTACCTCTAATTCTTTCAATAATAACCCTGTAATAAAGTTGGTAGAATTACCGACAATATGTAAAGTAAAAGGACACAAGTGCAACTAATGTGACATTTATTGTGGCAACGTTTCGCTCTCCAGGAGCTTTATCAAGCTATTACAAACAATACACGGACACAGAGGGTATATGAAGGCTCAGAGTGAGGTGCAATACTAGTGAGGTACCATTTCGATGTTCACTAGTGGTAGTGATAGTGGTATTGACAAAAGTAATACAATATGGTAGAGCAATTAATTTGTACACGAGTAAAAGGATATAAAAGCTATTACTTGGGTAACATAAAAATAGGTTGGACAAATATAGACTGGAAAGAGGCAGCCTGTTTCAGTGTTCACTCTCTGTAATGTGCTTTGTGTAGTATAACAGGAGAGACTATGTGATGGCAGGGTTTACTGTTTTCAGGAGGATTCTTGCTAAGACTTCGGAGATGGTGAAGCTGCCGTTGTTTTGTTTAATTGTATTTGAAACAGCGATCAGTGCTGATTCGAGGCACTTGCGTCTGCGAAAATTAGTTTCTTTGATCACTAATTGGGCGTCTCTGAATTTCATGAGATGATTGGTGGAATTTCGTTGTTGTACACAAGCGTTGTTCAAGTTATCGTTCCTACATGCGTAAATGTGTTCATTGAGGCGGGTGTCGAGGTTTCTTGCTGTTTCACCTACGTAAATCTTGTCACAGCCTCCACAGGGTATAGTGTAAACTCCTGCATTGACTGGTTCGTGGTGCTTGGATTTTGTCCTGGTTAGATCCTTTATTGAAGTGCTAGAAGCGATGGCGACTCTGGTGTTAGCTTGTGAAAGTACTTTTGAGACATTCAGTGCAACCTGGTTGTATTACTTTTGTCAGTACTACTACTATCACTACCACTAGTGAACATCGAAATGGTACCTCACTAGTATTGCACCTCACTCTGAGCCTTTATATACCCTCTGTGTTCGTGTATTGTTTGTAATAGCTTGATAAAGCTCCTGGAGAGCGAAACGTTGCCACAATAAATGTCACATTAGTTGCACTTGTGTCCTTTTACTTTACAATAATAACCCTACCGTACGCTTTTCCTGGTATAATCAATAAACTTATTCCTCTATAATTTTTACAATCTCTTTTGTCCCCCTTCCCTTTATATAAAGGGACTATACATGCTCTATGCCAATCCCTAGGTACCTTCCCCTCTTTCATACATTTATTAAATAAAAGTACAAACCACTCCAACACTATATCTTCCCCTGCTTTGAACATTTCTGTCATGATCCCATCAGTTCCAGCTGCTTTACCCCCTTCATTCTACGTAATGCCTCACATACCTCCCCCACACTTAAATTCTGCTCTTCTTCTCTCCTAAAAGATGGTATACCTCCCTGGCCACTGCATGAAATTACCGCCTCCCTTCCTCAACATTTAAAAGTTCCTCAAAATATTCTCACCATCTACCTAATACCTCCCTCTCCCCATCTACTAACTCCCCTACTCTGTTTTTAACTGACAAATCCATACGTTCCCTAGGCTTTCTTAACTTGTTTAACTCGCTCCAAAATTTTTTCTTATTTTCATTAAAATTTCTTGACAGTGCCTCTCCCACTCTATCATCTGCTCTCCTTTTGCACTCTTCACCTTTCTTTTACTCTCCATATACTCTGCTCTTCTTATAACACTTCTGCTTTGTAAAAACCTCTAAATAAGGATTAAAATTTGAGAAGAATCAAAATAGGGCATAGTGAAAAGAAACCATAACACAGGCGAGGATAGAACCCATAATCAGAGAGTCATTAAACTCCAGACCAATGCACTAGCTACTGGGCCAACTGACTACAAGAAGATTCATCCAACTAGGTATATTTATACACCATAGGAAGGTTAGTAAAGAACATAAGAAGGAACACTGCAACAGGCCTACTGACCCATGCAGAGCAAGGTTCATGTCCCCCCTCCCCCTGGGATTAGCCAAATGACCCACCCAGTTTGGTCACCTCCACTCAAGGAAGGAGCACGGCAGCACAAGCTAGTCAGGTCCAACTCACACCCACTCATGTATTTATCTAACCTATTTTTAAACCTACACAACGTTTTAGCCGGAATAACCGTACTCGGGAGTTTCACTCTATTACCAAACCAGTGCTTTCCTATATCCTTCAACTTTTAACCTTCCTATGGTGTATAAATATATCTAGTTGGACAAATCTTGTGGCTAGCACGTCGGTCTGGAGTTTTACGACTCTCTGATCACAGGTTCTATACCCGACCATGGTATGGTTTGTTTGCAATCGTGTCATTACGATTTCATGAGTCTGAAAATATTTTGCACAGAATTTAATATTTCAGTAAAGTTGAAATCTGGCCACACCCAAGTTTTGTTGCTAGATTCTAACAGAGGAATATACAGTTATGGGGGAGGGGGAAGGTTGCTGCTGTGATGTGGAAAATAATGACAATTTAGCTGAATTCCAACATTAATATCATGAAATTGTGAAACATTTGGTACAGAGGAAGTACCTTCCTGCCTGTTCCACTCCTTGTTGATTTGTGGGTATACACTATTTACCATTGGCATCACGACTGGTGGTGGTGGTACAGCTGGTGCTGTTGTAACTTGTCAGTGTTGCATGTGGTTTTCCAATATCAATGAAAGCAACAACATCACAATCACTATGTTCTGCAACAGTACCATCCTGTCTAGATATGTTGACATGAAACATCACAAGAGTGAGAGTCAGACCTAGTGTGATGCCACACTGGTGTCCATTTCATGGGTGAATATCCTACACACCAGGGTTTAGCATTTAGTTACGATTATAATAATAATCCTCTCCATTGTCATAACCCACACCGTTGCAGCATTATGTAATTAAGGGGTAAATTATCATCAAAAACCAAGCACTGTCAGTGGTAAAGATCCATTGGCATCTACTTTCTTGTGTGGCAGAACCAAAGGTGGAAGGAACTGCCACTTGTTTCATTCCTGGTTGTACCACCTTTGTGGTCTCTTGGAAAATGATCTTCCATTGTTACCCTCCTCACTGTCACTGGTGCCTGAATTGAATAGTATTTCCTGGGTTTTATTATAAGAAAAGTTGGTGTATTGACCAGCCATTGCAGAGCCTATGTTTGCTGGGTGGTAATACCCAAAAAAGAAACTTTCACCATCATTCACACAACCACTTCCTCTGCAAAGACAAGTGATTATATGTGAATCATGGCAAGTGCTTTTCTTTTTTGGGTCACCAAGCCTGGGTGGGAGATGGCCAGCGTGTTAATAAAAAAAGTTGCCCTGCAAGTACCTGTGCAACCTCTATTTTTTTGCTAGGATGCCTGAGGTAGCTAGTAACCCAAAAAACACAGCTAAGGCCTAAAATGTTGGCAAATTTGATGCCTAGAAAAACTGTTTACTAGTATGTCATATGTAATATAATTTTGGGGGTAGTTAACTTTGAAATATTTGGAATGTAACCAGATTTTCCCTCATACTAAATTTCTGTGGTGCATTTTCACCATATACATCAGTTTTCAGAAATGGAACCTGTGTGTCTTGTGAGAGTCTACTGTATTCAAGGTGGGTGGATATTGTGAAGGCAGTGTTTGAAATTCTATAATGGTAAATCATATCCTATTGTCATAGATGTAATTTAGTTATGTAAATAAAAGGGAATTGTGAACAATGAACTGTATGGTTTAAATTGTTTTATGCTTTTTCTTGTACAGTTTTATTAACACATGTATTAACTGCTCACCCTGTGCTCAAAAGTATCCATTAATGTACATATTGTTGGTCCTAGTGCAGGTAATAAAATAATTAGCTTGTCTAGAATGATCATGCCAGTTTAATTCACAGTATTCTCCTCTTGAGGAAATAATAATCAGTGTTGGCTTGTTTGGTCAGTGTGTGTGATACAGTTACATGATTTTCAATGTCTTGATGCATCACCATAGAGCTCTCCAGGAAGTCTTATATTATTTAACCTTTAACAATTATATCTGTAGCAGTTTGAAATATTTAGAGAAGATCATGTAATGTGAACTAAATGTTTTTATAACAACTTATACATGTAGTTAAGTGGGTGTATGTGCAATCAGGTTCACATTTGTTTCTTGTCTTTGAATTGCCCTGTTAAACATTAGAATCTTTTGTCTAAGAGTATGAGATTGCATACTTACCGTAGGTTGTTTACTATGCATAACATTTTGGGCAGCTTAAGCCAAGGAACCCAGATATACACGTTGGGTATTTACCATATGTGCTTGATATGTATTACCGTTTTGCGTATTTTCCAGCTACTTTTAAGGTTGAATATTACTAGGGCTTGGCCCTACATGTATCCATGATGTATAATGTGAAAATATTATAATTGAAAACAATAAGATTGTAGCATTATAGCCTTGATATATAGAACAAGTTATGAATTTTACATTCCACATACCTGTAGGTTAATATACTATATGTGAACAGGTAATGAATCACTTAGAACTAGAGAACAGGAATAAATACCTCAACATCCATGAAAATTTGTATACAGTGAACCCTCTTATTAATGGACTAATAGGGGGAGGTAGGGTGTATGTTATTGTCCACATTCTTCACATACCTGTGCCACCCAACTCTAACTTTATTAGTTCAAATTTCTGCTTAACACTGAGAACCACATGTTCTTGGCACCATCACTCGGTTTAGAAGCCATTGTTAATTGCACTTTGCTTAATATATTAATAGTTATACAAACACTAAATCCAGGGAAAATTGGAGAAACTGTCAAGTGTGGTGTATGACTCTTGGAATGGTGAAAAGAAAGGGGCAAGTCCTGGAGAGAAACCTCAAAATTGCCTGACATTGTCCAATGACCCCAATATTCATCCAGCCACTTTTTTATTCCCATAATCCATTTAATGGAATTCCATTAATTAGAGGTTTTACTGTATTCAGTTATAACTGCTTTGGGTTTCAAAAGTGATTGTGATTTGAAAAACGTTTAAATAAATAAGGCAGTGAATGAAATGTACCCCATAAACATCACTTTGTGTTCCAGAGAAATTGGTCTCTGTTTCTTTACCAAGTGAACTATTCTCCTTTAAATACCCGCATTATCATCTGTTTCAGAACAATAATTATATATATTTCTTTTTTTTTTTTGATGAAATACATTGATTTTTGTATACAGTTTTTGATGATCCACCAGGAATAACTTATATTTTTCATCGTATAAAATGTTTTTTCATGTTTTCCTAAAAATCTTTATTGATTATAATGCATGCTTATATTATAAATTCACTTTTAGATAAAAGTTTTCTTTAGAATAAAAAGAAATATTTTGATATATTCCATGCAACCAAATGATAAAAGAAAACTAATATAAAAGTTTGCCTTAAAGCCAAAAATATTATCATTAATCTAATCCTCCTTATCTTTGTTGCTGTCTTCATATAGTAAGTCATCTTAAGTGGCATTATGACATTTCTTGAATGACTTCCCTGATTTCATTGCATGCCACAAACACTTAACACATTCACCTGTGAAATAGTCAGGTATTTCCTTCTTCCTGTCATGTCCCTTAACCTGCATCCATTTGTTCTAATCCTTGTGTGTGAATGCTGTACAAGATTTTTTAATTGATATAATTAATAGCAAGTGCCAAACCAAGAAGGGTTATAGAGCTTTTAATTGTGGCACCTGGAATCAAAGCTCTAGGTTTTCAATTTCTCCACCTTATCAGTCTGTTATGCGAGTTTGGAGATAGTCTCAAAGTAAGGGGCAAGGATTTGTTCATAGCCCATTAACTGTCCAAACATAGATCTACGTTTACTCACATAGTACGTAGATCTATGTTTTATTTTAGATTTGAGAGCATGTAAAATAAAATGTAGATCTACGTTTGAAGCACTGGAGGTACATCTATGTTTGGACAGTTTAAGGGTTAAAATGCCATGACCACCAATTTTCTGATGAATTTGGAATATTGCCAGA